>NW_010388874.1:68879-74076 GCF_000710305.1 Buceros rhinoceros silvestris | reverse complement strand
AATCAGCAGGGGGTTCTGCATTCCGGTCTGTAGGAGCTGATCAGGTATGTGTGCGCATAGCATCCCGAATTCACCAGGGTAACATAAATGCTCAGGAAAAGATAGGCTCTAACTTAACACAGATGCCTAGATATCATAGGCTTTGGTGATAGGGGGTTTTCATTTTTTTAAAAATATGCTTCCTGTCAAGGTATCTTGTCCAGTGTGAACAATTCCTCTGAGAATTAAAACAAACAATGCTTCTACGTGTTTGCCAACAGCCATCAGCAGCTGCTTCAAGTCAATCCCATGTTTAAGGTATTCTTTTCCTCCTCTTATGCCAGTCAGCTGAGTTTAAAAAACAAAATGCCAGAACACAAAGACAGCCCACCCTGTTGCCCCACACCAGGAGTTTTCTTCGCGTGAAGTTCTACCTGCAGAGCCTCATCACAACTGCTTTTTCTTCTCACAACTGAGACAAGCAATACAGCTCTCCACAAACAGCTCACACGCTTACCTGCTCACAGAACAAACTAATGCTTCACAGCAACATAAATATTTTGAAATAAGGAATCCCCAGCCCTTTGGCCTCTCTCCTATTCTCTGCCTTATGGCTTTTTCTCCAAAACAAATACCAGAGTACTGCAGAAAGTACAAACACGAGGAAATATGCCAATAAAAGCCACCAAGAGGGCTGGTGCAATTCCATTAGCACATCATCAGGGTGCTTTTGTTCAACAGGGCTAGTTTCAACATGCACTTGTTGTGCCATCTAACAACAAGCAGGAGGCAAAGAGGAGCCCATGGATGAGCTGGTGATGGCTGATGGTCCCAACCCTAACCACAAAGTGATATTCATCACAGCTAGCACAAACTCACTGTATGGTATAAGACATCTTTCAATGCGAAAAAAGGCACGAGAGAAAAGATGACCGAGCAGCAGGGAGATCCTTGTCTTTCAGAAGTAACTTTTTTCCTGGTTATTAAATCAAATCTGACCATCTTCTAAATTCATTTTATCATCTCTTATTGAATTATTATATAATGTTTTCCATGGCCATATTACTTCAGATTTATTATTACTGCCCTATTTTTAACCTCAGTCTTCCCAGAACTTGGCTCGCAGATATAACACATAAATCACAAGGCTATTCTGGCTAATCTTGTAACAAAAATATCTTTTGCAATACTTTTCATAGAAAACAACAACATTTTCCACAAACGCTTTAGCACTGAAGTTTTAATACTCAAAGTTGTGGAAAAAGAACGTATCTTACCATGCTACTAGTTTGCTATGCAACTTTGGAAAGACCACTGTTTCCCCCAAGACTGCAGCCTCTCCAGGCATTAAAAATATTTATTCACCTCAAGAGGAGCACTATGCAGCTTGATTCGTTAACATATTTCTAGTGAAGATACCACATAGATATGCTAGGATGTAGATATACAATAGATGAAACTTAATTGAAAGATTCAGCGTGGATTTGCTGGGTTAGCAGATGACCAGCCCTCATAAATCAAACCCAATCCAAGCAAGAGAGAAGACGACAGCTTAAAGAGCCTCACCATTTCGTACTGAGCTCTTTATTTCACATCCAATTCAAAAGACTGTTACTCTAAATCAACCCAATTGTACAAGGTTCCAAGTTCAAGTCAGGAAAAGATGCCAGATGTCCAGAAATTTGCTGACACAATAAACAAAGAAGGTGCTGAACACTTTACCAGATCCGATCGTTAATCGCTGTCTTTCAGTTCCTACAGACATCATTTGACAACTACATTCCTTTTATCTGAAAGCATGAAAAAAGGTAACAAGAACACAGCTCAGGTTAGTACATAAAACAATGCGGTGTGCCTCTAGGAGAGAAGTGATAAAATTGGACAATTTTGAAACTTTCTAACATCATGAGACAGAGATAATGCGGACAAGTAATTAGCAACCTTATATTTACGGTGTCATTCCAGAATGGCTTTCTCTCAACAGCAACAAAAACAACCAAGTAAAACCATCACGAGACACCAGTACTTTGATTTGCACTGCTGCCTGATTCACAAAATCAGTTTTACACCACAGTTTTTATAAAATTGTGGGTTTTTTTAAAATGAGCATCGAGTAACATCTCTACCACATTCCTGATATGAACACTGCTAAGCATCATGATTCGCTGCCTTCTTCCTCCAGCCCCAGAGCAGCAGGTCTCCGAGCCGATGCATCAGCTCGGGTTACATTTCGTTTCATTACGCAGCATAATAGGCCAACATACACAGATCCAACGGGCCCAGGCCCCGCAATCCCAAGTGCTGCTGCTTGTTAAATACAGCGCCATCAAATCACATTAGAAGCATTAAAATGTAAATAAATACAGTTAGGTCGCTGTTTAGACTTCTCCTTAGCTCTTCCTTAAAGTGGTTTGAGAAATCTTTTTGCAAGTAACTCAATGAAGCAGCCTTAAAGATATTTGCCTTTGAAGATCTAGCTGCAACAGGACTAACCTTGCTTTTGCAGCTGTCTGTGGTTACAAAAAAGCATCCTCCCAATTGAGAGGTGGTACCATACCTAGAGAGCATCCTCACAACTTGCAAATCATTGGAGCCAACCAAGGCAACCATCCTGCGCATATGTCAAGGGTGGTGGGGGGCATCAAATGTGGCAACAGGTCTGAGGTCCTCCCTGTACACAGAAGAGGCTGAAGAAAACATGTATTCCAGTTTCAGCTCTACCACCTTCAGAGAGTGGGGGAGTGAGGTACCCTCTCCCCAAGCCACATCAGAGTGTGTGGCTAAGGGGTGGTGTTTGTTTTTTTGGTTTTTTAGTTTATTTGCATATCTTCAACACATAATCTATGCCTTATTCCAAACAAAGTTATTGCTGTGTCTACTTATTTATTTACCAAAAAATCCAAGCCCAGGGCTGCGTGTAGGCAAATATCTGAGTGAGTGGGAAGCAGAGGAACCATTCCTTTGAGGTTAAGAGGCCTTTGGAGATAATTGCACCCTATCCCTTCGCAATGGGTGATGGCAGAAGCATATATCCTGTGACAGGTGCTCAACGGACTTGCACACATTAAGGTGCAGGGAACCTTTAATAAAGTACATAATGAGGATTACACAATGCTTGTACTTTGTGCTGCTGTTTTTACCTAGAGTTTCTACCCAGCTAGTACACAGCTGGACAAGCCTTCCACAGCTACACACACGCATGTGGGAGAATTTGGTAGTGAGGTTTGGTCAACACTGAATCTCTGTGATTATTAAGCTACAGTAACTGCACTTTAACTAATGCTGAGGGCTGAATGTGTTTCCAAATATGCACGTCTCATTATTTTAGTGTGGTGCACACTGCATTTAACCTCTGCAAAAGATTACAGTAAAACAGCTTAACCAAGTATCTGGGGTCAAAGAAATACACTCTGACCATGTAATAGATATCTTACACACCCCTTAAAACAGCTATAATACATTCATTCTCACACTTAAAGAGGGGTTTTAATAATAATTTCGTTATGCTTCATTGTGCCTCTGATATTAATATATCTGGAAAAGCTTAAAAAAGGGCAGGAATGTTATTTTCACTTATTTAGTGCATTCCTCAAATAAGATATTGCAGCTCTGTGAAGTCACTTAATTAGGTAAAGAAAATGGACCTCAAGGAATCAGGAAAAGCTCAAACTATTGAGGCAATGCCCAAAAGGTCAAGGAGGATCTTTCATCAACAGTCATGGGCTTCAGATCATACTCTGGGCAGAACTTAGTTCCTTCAGAATGTAAGCTCAAGGTTCACATGGGGTGAACCAAAATCAAAGCTCCCTGTAATCTAACATAGCTTTATGTGATCTTTACCTGAATACCATGCAGAAGTTAACAACTCCTTGTTTTCTATTGTAGATGTCATCATGTTAAATAAATGTCAAAATAAAATGGAAACCTCTTTGTAATGTAATGCTCAGGTACCTTCTTTTGGACACGGACAAAACCATTTTGAGAACTAGGCTGAAATGAGCAAAATTGTTGGCTCCGAGACCTGGAATGCAATTTTATCAACACCTGAAGAAGTTTTTGACATTTGGCAATGCTTTTTTCCTACCAGTAAGGCCTTTGGCTCCTGAAATTTAGCTCTGGTAGGTAATTGCACGTGTGATTTCAGGATTTGATTTCCACTAACATTCATGCCAATTCAAAAGCGTAAATGTTTATGGGGGGAAAGAGGCACAAGTCACTTAAAAGGCAAGCATGCATGTATCCAAACCATTTTTACAATCTTGGTCCTATTTTTCTTTTCAACCCACACACCTCACTATAGTTGTACTTCATCTGTTGCTACAAATATATGCATTTTATTTTTTTATCACTATTAGCAATTGTGGAAAGAATTAACAATTTTGAAGGCCCTGGAATACAATGCTCATCTTGAACATGTTAAAACACAGTCCTGGAAGTCAGCAAGACTGAATCCAGTACAGTAGGTTTTCAGTCACAGCCAAGAAGCTTTAAAGAATGACAGACAGAAGTTTAGAAGTTCAAAGCCAGCTGTAAAAATTCTCATTTGACTTCTCAAAGTTAAACAGACCTACTATAAAGAACTAGGCTGCTGCTGCTTCAGATTTCAAGTAGCCTCTTAAATTTCCACAGTGAATTCTCACGTTCTCCTCTAGTATCACAATGTATTTCCCTTACAAACTGTCTCAGTGGTCCCACACCTCAAACTGGATGATGGTGCAGATGAGCAAAAGGAGCCATACAGATGTGTCTGTTGTAAGGTTCCCATACTGAACCCGGAGGTTTTTGAGGTAATCTCTGCAAAACAAACAACATACTTCTGTGAGGAAAGCTGAACTAGGAACACATGCATAGAGAGCAGATATTAACTGCGATTACTCTAACAGGATCTTTGAAAGAAAATTCTTATAAATGACAGATACAGCAAATCCTGTCGGATAATTGTCTTAAAAGTTTTTCATTTTCACATAGTTGTTCATAACATTGCATTTCTAGATGTGCAGTAAACACTGTTACTCATTCAAATCAAAATAGAAACAAGAGTAGAGAAAAATGTGTGTTGCCCCAAGTAACACAGTAACGAAGCTGCAAGGTAAAACTTCTATAGAGACCAGTTCCTTTTAAAATAAAAAAAAATATTTAGGTTGCCTTAAGTAAAGCCTGGACTTTACTCAGAACACCACTCTCAGTTTTATAAGCTTTACACCCCTACTTTTCAGCA
>NW_010388874.1:53619-68777 GCF_000710305.1 Buceros rhinoceros silvestris | reverse complement strand
GGTTATCTGAGCCACAAAGGCCAGCAAGGCTAAAGCTTCTCAGATTTTCCTTCTCGCTTCCACCCCAAATGCCCTGTATGGTTAGATCTGAGTTGTGACACAAAATAGTAGCAGTAATCTGCAGGAAGATTTTTCAATGCGAAAAAAGATTCTCTGCTATTACCATTACCAATTGATTGCAGAAAATGATGAGATGTTCTCTTGTTAAAGCTGTCTCGAGTTCTAGCATTTGCAAAACCATAACCAGGCCGGCTCACAAACCTGAAGGACCTTGAAGCCTTGGAAGTAATTCCTTGTACATTCAATACAGTTCATGATCCTTTTATGCTTGTTTATTCATTTGTGCCTAGTTTTGCAATGGTAATGAAAACCAAACCCAAGCAAGCTTTATTAGATTTTCATTGCAAACATTTGCAACTGAGATGTGGTTAATTAAAATTAAACCAAAAAAGTATACCTTGCAGAGCATGTTTACCATGGAAAACTGTTTATCTACACATCTCCTTGATCTCTCGGAGAAAGTCTGTGTTAAATCGAGGCTTCAGAGGATGCAAATGAAACCATTTAGAAAAAACCCACAAATGGAAACTTGATTTTCATCATACTGCGGATAAGAGATCAACTCTAAATGAAAACGTAAGACAACTGTTTATTTTTCCAATCCAGAATCTACTTTAGTTGATACACGAAACTTGTGTAGAAATTTCCTTATCAAAACCCCATAGCAGATGACACCATACTACTGCCACAACAGTTAGTACTTTCATAGCTAACAAAAATATTAGCATTTAATAATTAAACAAAAAATTGCTTGCCACAAAAGAATGGTATTCTTTTTTCTCACTGAAGGTGTGAGTTTTTATACTAGCAGTAGTGAGAATGGAAACTGGCCAAGTAAGCAGCTCCCAGCACACGAAGGAAAACAAGCTGATCACAAGAAAACTTATTTTGACAAAATTGCATATTCATATTTATTATCCACTTACCCCTTCATCTTCTAAAATGAAGATGTGTACACCCATAAGTGTCACCTTATTCTTACAGACGGTTGTGATGTGATGAGATTAAAAGACCGCCATCAGATCTAAGGCTAGTTCATACTTTGTCAAGACAGTTACACTGGAAGAGGATCAAGTTACAGCTCACACAGTCACAAAGGGACGTGTTTTTTACGCCCCCAAAGAGTGCACTGCTCTGAGTGAGCTCTTCCTGCAGAAACACATTGCTGGAACTTTGGAGAGAGTTTGCCTGCACACGCACGACGCAGCACAGCTTCCCTGCCAGCAAAACGGTTTAGCCTTTAAGGTCACTTGTCCTACACCCAAGACTCAAACTGGAGTGGCACACCTGCAAAGCTTTTGCGGGCAGCCATAATTTAGGCTAACAATGAGTGATTTCATGGGAAAGGGAAGCACAACACAGCTTTGCCACGCTGTCTCTGACAGCAATGTCTGTGGACATCAACAGGCCATCTGTATGGACTTGCTTGGTCCACAACATCTTCAGGTTTTGGAACGTCCAAAAGAGCTGCCAAAGGTCTGTTTGAAAAAGCTTTCTGCTTCCTTGGTCTGTTCAGGAAATCCAGACAAGCCAGGCATCTTTTGGACAAAAAAAAAGTTTCTCGTCTGTTATTTTGGAAAAAAATCCCTAACTATTATCAACTGTCTATAGACTTGGTGCTGACAACCGTCCACTCTCAAACCTCTCAAATTTCATCTTAATTATTCTTATTTTTCTTGCTTCAGATCAATAAGGACCGAGACGTTTGCACTAGCACAACCACCTTTTCTTGCAGCTAGAGATCTCTTCAGAAATCTCAACATTTCTTCTATCACACACACAGAACCTTTAATACAGCGTAACAAACCCTGTCTTGCTGGCTGTAATGCACTGCTGTTGTCCTGTAAAGTAGTTAGAAAACACTAGAAATGAATGCACGAGCCCTCCAGAGCTGCACAATTAATTGCTGTTTTTTCACAGGCCGTGTAGGACAAGTACGAGTCATGTTTCAAGCTCAAACAAAAAGACTGATTTAAAGTACTTTGTCCTTTGATAGCAAACTGGGATCACTTCATAGGAATGTGATTATTTTGAAAAGAGACTGACTCACATTTTTGTCTCTTTAAAGCAAATCAGAAGAATGAAACATGGCACCATTTGAAAGCAGTATTAAGGGTGAAACTAGCTAACAGAAAATACTAACATCAGTTAAAAACCTTCCAAAACTTAATGAAAACTTTAATTTACTGCACTTAGGGTTACTTTCACAGAGATGTAAAAATGCAGTGGATCTAGCAATTAATATGGGCTTTACTTATTTTTTAATTAGCTAAATATCATCTATAACAGCATTATAACTGTCCAGAAAAATGGCAGGATCTCTGGAGAAGCGTAGCATAGTAGCAGCCCTATTTATTTTTAAATGTTTGGTGAGGGCTGACTCTTGGAAACAGCTGGACTGTAAGCCCATACAAGTTCAATCCACCAGTGCAGGACTGAGGAACGAAATCCTTTACTACACCTAGAAATGCAATGGTGATTCAGAACTGCTTCTAAAGCTGTTATCATCTGCCCAGGAGGGTAAAGGAAAAAAAAAATCAGGGCTTAATCTTTGAAAGAATGGAAAGTACCCTTGTTCTCCTAGCTGGTTCCTATTTTTGGGGAGAGGTGGAGGTATTTTTGTTGTTGTTTCAATATATCTTACAAGCCATATCTATTGAGCAGGATTTCTGGAGGGGTTCTATCTGCCTGCAATATCTGTTCTGTAGTGTTTAGCTCCCATTTGGTTTAATACATTTTCTCTCAGCTACTGTAAGTCAAGATGCCATTTTTAGGACATGATTGTGCTAAAGAAAGAGCAAAGTGAACCAGGTAGCTTAGCTAAAATAATTTCCTACTGTGTGATGCATCTATTACAAATTTTCTCCTGGATTGAGATAAGGTTGGAGCTGATTCATCTACAGATGAATACCAGGAAGTTAAAATCAGAAGAAGGGATTAAAAGAATTTCTTGGTTAACCAAAAGAAATCCTTAGGCCTTTAAACAATGAACTGAAAAAGAGATGTGCCTCTTCAAGTGACTTCCAGGTTTTACAGTAATCAGGATATCCTTCAAATAACACTTCAGTGTCCCCTGTTTACTGGAGAAAATTGCTATTGGCCAAAGACCAGTCATCTACAGATGAATACCAGGAAGTTAAAATTGGAAGAAGGGATTAGAAAGAATTTCTTCGTTAATCAAAAGAAATCCTTAGGCCTTTAAACAATGAACTGAAAAAGAGATGTGCCTCTTCAAGTGACTTCCAGGTTTTACAGTAATCAGGATATCCTTTAAATAACACTTCAGTGTCCCCTGTTTACTGGAGAAAATTGCTATTGGCCAAAGACCAGTACCACAGTCTACAGACCACTTCACCTCCAGGAGCGTGCCTTGGCCCCGCTGTCAATATCTAACCAGATATCTGAGTTGCTGCTGTTACAGGACACCTCCTGTCTTGAAAAGCACAAGCCTCTCACCTGTACCCAATTCAATGAGTCTGGACATAAAGGTCCCACTTGAACAGATTTCAGAGCCATGGTGTAGGAAGAAAAAGCTTTTAAAAAGCAAGCTTGGCGCTCTCTACTTTGAGATTTCTCTCTATTACAGGATAGAAATCTCTGCTGAGGTATTTGCAAGCTCAGGAACGTCCCTGCGCCCCACCTTGCTTGTGGCTCATGTTCCCATGTCACCTGCCTGTAAGGTTCATAGGTGGTAGCACCCCATGGATTCCTGTGGGGTAAAACGTCACTGTTTGCCAAGAGGGGGAATGGCACCCAGATGAGGATAAAGTATAAATCCGTGGGACTTAAGGCAAGTTCTGAAATCAGCCTGTGACCATCTTATTTTGCCCACTGTTAGCACAACATCACCACCATATCAATGCATGTTTTCTCTGGCAGAAGGTACAAAGACTGAGCTATTCCTCAAGGCATTTTCAGATGTGAAAGTGCTCCTGGGTGTCTGTCTTTTCTCCCAGAGTCATCAACTCTAGAGACCGAGGGAAATGTTTAGGGTGACTCACACCTGTGCTTTAACTAAAAGCATGATATCCTGTCCTCTTACAGCTTAAGCCTCTCATTAAGAAAAGCATGTTTCAAATAAAAAGCACCCAGGAAAAAATTACTAGAATTGCAGAAAATGGAAAGGCTCTGCTCATCCCACCCCTGCAGTTCATAATGTACCCCAGTGTTATATTTTGTACTTTGGTCCTAAAGACACTCCACGCAGAGCGCTCTGCCAAGTCCACCAAACCCATCCCAAGAGGATGATGCAATTTTGTGCATATTATACAGCTCCACGTGTACTACTGTTACTGAGATCACATTTCATTTAAAATACATACACACACACACACTTTCTAATCAAAGTAGGTAAAAGCATTTAAAACTTGGGCCTGATTCTCTTGAAGGTTAGTCATCATAAGGTGGGGAATGTATTTCTCTTAATACTGCCACAAAGATTCAATAACTCACTGTCCTAATAGGTGCCTGGGAGGCAACAACCAACAGGAATAGCTGTTTTTACAGTAAACCATAAAAATGCATGAAGTTTCAGAAGTAAATATTAGCTAAGGTGTTGAATTATACACCTCATGCTGGAGTATTCACAATGGCACAATCCCCTGAGAATTTACTTCTCGAGTTAGAGCTTGGATACAAAAATCACAAAAAGAGAACTAGGCACTGCAGAAATCAGTTGTAAATTGAGGTGCAATTCTGCAATTTAAACAGCACTTACTAGTCACAAGAATAAAGATTATTCTGTGTAACTGATACAGAATCAGCCTCTCAGCAGGGGATGTGTTAGCTTATGAATCAGTAACAAAGCACTACCAGAGAAACGTATTAAGGGATAATATTTGAGACTTCATCTGAATAACGACATACCAACCACCACAATATTCCATCATCCTTTATCGTTACCGTTCATCACCAACTCTGCTATTGAAGAGGATTCTCTACAGTCATGGAAGCCTCATTTATGTCTTTCTATCATGGACCACTCGGCAAAGTTTTTAGTTCATTTTTACAGTAAAATGTCTCCATGACAGAGATAAGGAAAGCAACGCCTTTGGTAGTGCATACAGTCCAGAAAAAAATATTTGTAAAAAAAAGCCCACTCCATTTGCTCCTTCTTTAAATTGTCACAAAAGCAAAAAATAGCAGGCTCCAGCAAAATACCTTAGATAATTTAATTCTGCTTCTCTGGCAGCTTGCAGAACTCCATAACATATTCATAATCTGCTCTTGAATCGTTGGATGATACTGGTCTCAGCTAGTACTTCTGGTAAGCTCTTCAAGTCCACGTGAGCAGGAAGCTGTCTCCTAAGAAGGCCACTCAATTTAATTAAGAAAAACCACTCAAGAGTTGCAGATGTCCTCATATGCTGAAGTTGTTAAATGACACAATATGGATTTTTAAGCTATGTTAACATTTTCAAGACAATCAACGTGCCTTGGACTGCATATTGGCTGCTAGGCTGTGACAACACAACTCAGCTGCACAGGTATCATCTGTTTCAGTGCAATTTTACAGGAAACGGAGATTTCTTTTCATATTGTTCTGAAGTTCGTCTACAAACACTGCCTTTTAGCTGATCATTGACTAGAAAGCCACAGTGGTAGAGGTAGTCTCCAAGACAAAAGGAAAACCAAGGACTGAAAGACACTGCAACTAAATTTAAGCCAACTACACAAATCTGGAAACCCCATTGTTTTAGAAATCATCAATTGCTGTTAAAGTGTGTTTAAAGTTTGAAGAAATGCACAGATAAAAGTAGCTTCTTGCTTTAGATAAGACTTCTGCAGAGTAAGAATAAGATGCCTTGAGCAAACAAAAGATGGTATGTAATTCAAATTACACCTGTACACAGAAATAATTAAAAACTCTTAGAAGAGATTGGCAGTCCATTGAAGAGAGAATGAACTTTAAGTTACAAAGCTCGATTTTATTAGGAATCCTTTTGCTTTGCTCCAGGTATGGCTGTCTATTTATACCCCCCCACACTCCTCGAACTACTACTTTCAAGACACTTTTACTACTTTCAAGAGCAAGTAAAGGCATTTTACGCTAGCTGCTTTTCCATCAAGAAAGGCTTCTAAGACAGTTCTTACCTCCGCATCTCACAATAACAAACAAATCAGAGGGTTCTTTTCTTGACGTATTTATTGATTATGACTTGCAGGAGTCAAATCCTAATGTATTTCTTAGAAATGGAACAATTTTTGACAGTAATTAAGCATTTACAGGTATTAAATCATAAACACCTCAGATGTTACTAAGTCCTTGTCATAACAGGACAGAAAATGCCAGCATACAAATGTACAGATCACAGTCTTGCTCTCAATCGCCTCATTCTTACCAAAGCATCTCCCATCTTCCTGCTATTAAATCATAATGTGTAGATCTACCAGAAGCAGAAATCATTTTTGCCACAGCCTCAGGATATTCTGCTGGGACACTGCACCCCCCAGCATGTGCCCCTCTCCTCCACCTTGGGACTGCACTGTATGACTGTGGGTTGAAGCTCTGTCACACCACCACACCCTCCCCAAGCAGCCACAGCTGGAGGGCAGGTTCCTAGAGCCAGGAAACACCTGCACTGTAAGATATGTCCAACATCTGCAAGCCCTGGAAAACCTGCTCATGTCTGCCAGCAACACCAGGTAAGACAATCTGTCAAAGGGTGACTTGAACTCATTGGCAGTAAGGTTTTATTGACGGACAGGTACATGGCTTTTCTTTGACTATCTTGTGTTTAAAGCTGTTCAACCCTGGAAAACTAAATGCAATTCGAGAGCTAATGTACAGAATTACACAAAGGAAGACACTAGACAGCAAGCAACTGATTAGAAAGACAACTTGGTGGCTGTCTCAGACTTCAGCAGTTTCCTTAACCTGCACTCAATTTTATTACAGACATTACTTTTTTACTTTTCTCTAAAAGATTCAAAACTGCATTTGAGTGACTAAATGACAGTTCATGGTCTTTATCTATTTATTCTCATTACTGCAGTGCCTAAGCACTTCTGCCAGGCTTCTTAACACATGTGAGACTTCCCATGCTGGGTTGCTACACAAGGGGCGGACATTTGGGATAGCAATTCACAGATAAAGCAGGAATCATCGTACTGCTGTTACTGCCAAGAAATGCATCTTCCGCTGAGTCCCACCAGGAGGTTTCAGAAAGCCTGTCTGCTTATTCTAGCTGCATTAAGTCATCTAACACCACACCTTACCTTCTCCAAAGGACTTTGCTTAGGTGTTTGCAGCCATAACATTACAACCTTGAGACTAGCAAAAAATTTCAGCCAAAACCTGCCTGGCTGAATAGGAGCAGACCCAGATGTAGATTGAATGCATTTCTTGCTGACAGCTTGAAACTTTCACCCTCTCCTTCCTCATTCACAAGTTGTACTTTGAGAAAGACAATGGAATTCTTCTTTGGTGTCTGTGTAAAATTACTTTATCCATTTAAGTATTTTGTGAATGAAATCATTTAGGAAATCATTATACTTTGCCTTTGGGTAAGTAGGCTAGCAAACTTGCATGAATGTAATTACTCACTTGTTAGTTATTCTTGAAGATGGATAAAGGTTTCTGGAAAATCATAAGATTGTGTGGGAGAGCAATGAGGTCTACCCTTCATCTCTTCCATGACTTTCTAGATAATTTTCTTCCTATTACTTCAATCCCAGGAAAACCAGGGGTTTTTCCTCCAAGATTTCCCACCCACGCAACAATGGGGCAGTAGGTTCACCAAAGCTAACGCAGGCACAGAGGAAACTGTAAGAAATACAGCATCACAAAGCGCCTCTCAAACGTCTTGTAAGAGGGTTAGCAACCACCAGCACTGGGTACCAGGAGCACTACCTGACATTTCTAAACCAGCTCATTCAACCTTCCAAAACAGAGCAGCCACGTTAGCAAAGGATGTCAGCTTGGATTCTCCAGAAAAAGTAGAGCACAAGTTATGACTGTTAGTTGCAAGAATACAAAACCCTAGCTGGAAATCTCTTTAATTGGCCATTTTTTATAAAAGCTATTTTATCTGGGCAAGCAGTTTATAAACATTCCTTTTATCTGCTACTGGGGTTGTTAGATTTTTTTCCCTGAAACAATTAAGCTCCTGAAATGAATTAAAATCTATATTTAAAAACACGCAAAACAACCCACTTTCTGCTTAAATTAGCATTTGTATTAGAAAAATGTCTTTTCAACTTTTGTTTCAAACAAAAGCCATAAAACGAAGTAAAAATCGTTACAGCATTTTTTAAAAAGCCTAATTCATTATTTTTTGTCTAACTTATGTGAAATTCAGACAGCTCCTTAGAGTGAACTATTCAGTAACAGTTCAATCAGTGCACTTTTAGAAAAGGACAGAAAGAGCAGTTCTATTTTAAAATCAGGCACTACAGCATTTGAAGTTGGGTAAATCCAAACTTAATGCAGCAAAGGCTTGAGCATACATTTACATTTCCTCACACAATCTCAGTAAGACGCATTATAAATCTCACGTGTGTAGCTTTGGGCTCTTCACCACCCAAACACATATGCACACTAGAACGACCACACAAATACATACAGGAAAGACCAGTGAAGCCAGAACTTATACTGCACGCGTGAACTATTATTAACTCTCAGTTAACACTGTTAAGAATTATATTGGAATTTACAACACCAATTGTTTTCTTAATATACCAGTTTAAAACACAGTGTAGCGGGAAGCATAAATGAAACAGAACACTATTATGTGGGTCCTGTATGCCTAGTATTGCCTGCAGGAAACCAGAGTAATATGTTAAATATCAACAGCACTTCTGCACGTGACATTGTCCTTCTCAGAGACAAAGGCGAGCACACTTACATAGCCCGTACTGCTGTAGTTCATCATCACGCATTGCCTAGCGGTGACCGTATTGGAATGAAACACAGGTTACCTCCCTTGTGCTCTTTACAGAGGAAAGGAAAAAGAAAACTGAAAGGTTTAAGAAGAAACAGCTTTTGAACAAGGAAGTTTGGAGGTAACGCCCCTTGTTATGTTTCAGCAATTCAGTCAGACTCATTGCACCCGTACAAATGTCTTTCAGAAATGAACAGAAGGAATTCGTGCAGAGACTCCGGTACAGCAACATATGTTGACAAACTTAAAGCATCAGTGAATGTAATTTAATTTCTCCTGGTCAGGTTTAAAATTTCTCTTGCCTTTGAAAACAAGGAGAAACACAGAACACTGATTAAAAGCAACTCTACCAGTATTTTAAAAAAGGTAGCACTCCTTTCTTCATACGTACACTCTTTGTGAACAATTTACATATGCAAGAAACTCTTGTGGTTGGTTATGCTTAAGTCGCTTGGCCAAACAACAATACTGCATTTTTAATAAGGAAGAAATAAACCAAAAAGAAAGGACTAAATCTGAGACCCAGATTTATAAAGCACACAGAGCATCTGGAAAGCTACCACATAGCAAAAAGCCAAGAACCTCCAATCAGCAAAGTCTTCAGGTGGAGCAAAGCCAAAGCACCTTTAATGACACACAGAACCTACCATCTCTGTTTACTTGGGAACCTTTTCATCTACAGTCCAACCAAAATCATGAGAGTAGCAAGATCATCAAAACAGAACTAGCTTTTCACCTTCATCTGTACCCAGTGAGGTGTTTGAAGACCCATTAAGAATTTAGCCCAGGGTGCCAGTTCAGTTTTTCCTAATGTACACTGAGTACTGAATATTTATACACCATACTGAAGTATTGGTTTCATGTGATCAATTTAGTGTCATTAGACAAATCCTAGACCAGTTCACTGAACAAAATATCCCACTATTTTGTGTATGAAAGGTTCCAGAATTGAGAAAATGCACTAATCAAAGGAGGAGGATCCCTTAGATGCAAGGAGTTCAGCTGATAGATTTTAATAGCACCCATAGTTTAACTGCTCACTGTATTTTGTCACTGAAAGTGATTGCTTTGAAGATAGACAGCAAAAATAGAAGTTTATTATCCAATTAGCATAACTGATTTTACTGTCTGCAGTAACCGTGAATCCATTGGTCATTGGTCCAGCTCTGAAAGGAGAAGGGCACAAGAAAGTGGTTTAATTTATTACCCTCTCCTTGGATTTTCTTCTTGTACACTGCGAAACAGTTATATTAGTGCTATTTTCTTACTTAGCATAAAGCCATTTAAAAATACCAGTTGTAAATAGCAAGCTATTGTTTATAGAGTCACGGTATAAACAGTAAAATGAAATACATCAGAAAAACATGGAGAAAAAATGCATTTTTGGTTATGTATTAAAGAGGTGCTTAATTTTCAGGCATAGGCTTCCAGAATTGTGAGGGGGTTTTGTGCTATCACCACCATAGCTTGATGAAGTTCAAAGTGTCTATGTTCCAACTGGCATCTCAAAAGGTTCACAGATACTTTGTCTCAGATCCAACCAAACTTAGGAATATATATTTGTCCTCCTGCAGATGCCCTTAGAGCAATAACCTAAACTCTTTATTTGGCCTAGAAACATGATAGTGCATACAAGACAGTTTCCAGAAAGTGCTCTTTCAACTTCCCAGAGTCTAAAAGCTCTTTTCAATCCCACCATCTCTCCAGTGCACTAAGAGCTGGAAGCAGATCAGGCTCCTGGCTAGAACAATTATTCCTATTTAGGGAACACCAAGAGCATACAAGGTGCTTAATAATGCCATGGCAATAACTTTGAGTACAGAAAATGGATCAAGATCTGGCCCGTAAAAAGTTGGCTGGAAGACAGAGAGCCCAGCTTAATAAGGTTTCAAGCCATAATGTCTTCAGCAAAAAATAAGTAACAACAATACAGGCTACAGAGCACAAAGATTCTTCTTGTTTTCACTTTTTTCTTTTAAACAAACTGGTCTTTCTTCTAAATCTTCAAGCAATATAACAACTTTTTCCTCCTTTTCTGTTCTAACTTTAGATGTGTCAGCCAAAAAACATCACCAGCTATGGCTATTAATTTCCTCAAAACTATTCCTGGTATCACTAAGCTCCAGGACACCTGGAAAAAAAACTCCTCTCACATTAAGCTGTGGCATTGCATGTTCCAGCACGCACCACTAACCTTGCCAAACCGCTGAGCAACAGCCTTCATACTGCAAAGGGCAGCTACTTCCCTTCCCAAGGTGCTGGGGAGTTCATACAAGTCAGCAGCTGCGCAACATCATTCACACTGGTTGCGCAGCTGGATTTAGCTTTTTCTTTTGGACGAAGAGTCTATTTTAGTCCAACTTCTTAATAAAATAAAAATAAAATACCTTCCCCAAAGTTAATTACCTGAATGGAAGTGTTTTTTCTCCACGCCTCTCAGTGGGTATCAACCTCAGCTGAGCCCCTTATGATTCACTGTTGTCCACAGAACAAAGACAACACGAGTCACCCACTACTGCTTTTCCTCAAGCCCAGAGAGTGGTGCATTGTCTTACCTGCCCTTCTAGGTGAAATGTGGTTCCATAGCTGCGCTTGTTTTTAAGCTACATCTTACACCTACACTTACAAACAATTGTTAAGAAAACAGCAGCAACAAGGCACCATCAATTCAGCACAGCTCTTCTCACCCCTTCTTTTGCCAGCTCTGCTCTCACATGCACATTAGCAGAGATAGCTTTGCTACTAGCACTTCAAATTTTAGAAAAACTCACCAAGTTACAGATGCCAGCCCTATCCCACCATCATCCTCATGTTTTACAGGCAGAAGTGACAAGGCCCTGCATAGTCTGGGACCTGTTTTCCTGCAAATTACTTCTATTATGCTTTTTTTTTTTTTACATGCCTCAGGTATTCTACCAGCAGGCTTAGGTTATCAACCATCTGCAATAAAATAGAAGGGACTACTGGTAAGCTTTTTCCTAAATGGGCCTTCCACCAAACTACCCCTGATGGTCCATCATGTTCCGAGTCTGTCAACAACCAGTGCTCCATCACTCCTGTAAACTAAAAGCTTCCAAGTCATTCATTCAATCATTTACATTCCACAGCTGCAGCAAAGTCTGTAAGGGTCAACATTACCAGCACCCACAACCTCAACTTGTGTTATAAACACAGCTTGTTAAGAATGAATAATGAAACCTAGCTTCTACTGTTCCCCTCTAGTAGAGTGTTTCTCCCAGCTTTCAAGATACTTACAGCCTTGATCCTGTAAATACAAACACACGTGTGTGCTTAGCATTAAATACAAGAATAAGTCACATACATACACACACAGAGGAACGCAGCTCACGTTGGGTATGGAATATTCATCCCACTTGTATTGAAGGATGTTGCCCACCGTGACATGAGCTACGTACTCATGCTCTACACAACTTCCCACAGCCCCGGCTAGGTGTGCAATGCTCAACTTATTTACAGCGCTTAGAAGTTTCACCTATCCCAATCCTATGCCAAAAAACACCATGTCTCTTACAGATGCGATTTCCCAAAAAGCATCCCATCCCTAGTTTGGTCTCCAAAACAGCTAAGGAGGTTCACCCACATGATGTACTCTCAGGGACTTATTTCTTGTCTATTTATAGGCACTTAAAGTTATTGAGACAGTCAAAAACAAAATCTTCAGCGTACCTGAAAAACAGGCCCATTACACTGGGGAGTTTTAATATTCACCCAGGGAAGAGAAAGCAAACAAGAGACTAAAAGCAAAGATCCAAGACTCTGAACATACCGTGAGGCAAAAGTTATTTTTTGTCATTTTATAAGGTTCCCCACCACCAGCCCCCAATTAATGGCAAATCACTGCAGCCATAAAATAGCCACAAGTCAAACATATGCAGAGAACATTGAAGAACACTGAAGTCAAAATTATGACAACTAAACGCCCAGCAGTAACTTCTAAAGTGGAAAGAGATGTAGTAATTTCAAATGTTTTATACAGGATCGGGAGTTTACCAAATAAGGCAGACCTCCCTGCAGTTAAGGGGATTTGCTGGGTTTACTGCATTAACTGTATTGTTTAAGTACTGCCCTTATGCAATTAAGCTTAAAGTGGTGTCAGTGTTTCCATCTATGCTCTAATTTCCACATTTTATAACTACTATTAAAACAAAATACTTCAGGTTGGATCTGGACTAACAAGTGCTTTTTGTTTGGGTTTTTTTATTTTTAATGGGTTTTTCTACGTGGGCTTAGCTGCATATACTCCAGGGCAGTGTAAAATAATTTATTTTTCTTCCTTCCTTTTCCTTTTAATACTCAGAGACTTTCATGAATTTAATTTGAACATTTACAGTCATCTCCCTTTTTTCTACTGAAAAAGGGCAAATTGCCGTTAGCATGCAATAGCATATGATTTTAGCATTATAAAATAGCTTGTAGTCTGATCCTCTCTCTGACAACAAGCTCTTGTGTTAATTTTTCAGCCTATGAATCCAGGACAAAAGCCATCACACTTCTCCCATTCCTGTAATTGCTCTGCACCTTTGAAAATCAGGTCACTTTCACTAAGATGTCTAAATATAGTTTTAGATACCTTTAGGAATGAAGATTTTTTTAAAAAGTCAAAATGATTAAACTATGTCTCATTACATTTGACATAATGAAATTACAATTAAAATGGAATTGGATTCTTGAGACGGTATTTCTTTCCTGCATTTCTCAGTTTTGAGTATTTTTTCTTGTTTGCAATATTTTATGGCTTTACTACCTAGACAGCTTTCCCTCGGTGTCTGAAATACAGTGGTACATTCCAGCAGGTTTGCAAGCTAAAAAGCACCATTCTGCCACCTTTCTGGTACAAATGACAGCATTAGGAATGCTTGAAATGGCTCCACAGGAGCTGCAGAGGCAATATTCCAGCAGGTGCACTAATTTGCTGAAACACAAGGCAAATTGCCCCACACCACAACAGGAAACGGTAAGAGCTGGAAATCTCAGTCGGGAAAACCTACAGATTGGCAACATCTTTCTTTGCGAAGCAGAGATCCCTTTTCCTGCTCTGCATTTTTCTCTGCAGGAGCCAGAGCACTGTTTCTAACAAGGTGTGGTGCTACTGATCAGCTGATGGATGGTACCTTCTGTCCAGACTGCCGAGAAGTTTGGAGGCACACCTTCCTGTCTGTCTTTCCTCACCTTAAGTCATAGCTCACACCTGACAGCTCAAGTAACACAATTCTGACCACACTAAGACTAAACTTGTCTTGCTCAATGTCACCGGAATAAGAAAAATATTATACCTACAGTTCAGTAGTTGCCCAACAAAAGAGTGACCATGCAGGATTATGGTATCAACTACACAGATTAAGAAAAGCATAGAAATTGATTATTTTTTTAATTCCACAGGAATTCTCTGCAGTTACTCCCACTGTTAGGATGATTCCAACAAGGATCATCCTATGTGCACATGCTGGTAAAGAGCAGCACATTGCCCACAGAGTCATCTGTAAAATGCAATTCCTGACATACAGCAGATGAAGGCAAAAAAAAATATGCATCTTCCCCTGTGCTTTAGATCTACTGTGGTTAGTCTGGAAGTCTCAACCCAGTTTTCCTAACTGACAGTACGTTACTCTGCAGTTACATGTTTGCACTTGCATGTTTATCTCATAAATCTTGAGCCGTGTGCTTTGGTCATGTCTGTGGAATATGTGATGTAATCTCACTAGATGTGTATAATTAGAAAGATATAATCAAAAACCATAACCCAAAGGAAGATCTTTTCTTTTGCCAGACTTTAAATTCATAAGCAATATTGAAAACAGTTTGTAATTTAATCCCTGGATGCAGCAGATCACTGAAGTATTCAGTGCATAAACTAAAAGAATTTTGCTGTGAAAAAAATAGAAAACTGGTTCACAACACCCCTCAGTATCTACAGTGTGCAGCCAACCACCGTACATGAGCAGGTTCTGCAAAAAATAGATTGCACTTCCCCTTGCACATCCACAGGACCTGAAGGAATGTGTCTACCAGTTATTACTGATACTCAAGAACAAAGTACTTCAGTTCACTTTCATCTCCAGATCAACACTCCACCACAAAACTAGGGGTAAACACTTCTTCCCCATTGTAATTACAAGATTTAAATATCATTAAATACGCAGCAATCTCAGTGGCTGATAATTGCTACAACTAATAGTAAAGAGATTAAATGGGGGG
>NW_010388874.1:47895-53502 GCF_000710305.1 Buceros rhinoceros silvestris | reverse complement strand
GTGGAGTTTGGTCTGGGTAACAGGAAAGAATTCCTAAGGGTAAGATCTACAGTGCACAGCTCCAATAACCCTGAAGGCTACATCGGTGACTCGCTGGGAGCTGGTCCACATTTGCATATAAATTTATTGCAAGCTCTCAGAGATAAACATGCAAGTCTTTACTTATTTATTTACACTGTTAAACATCCACAATGCTCTTCAAAAATACACAGGGAGACAAAATAAAGATCAAGAGCTTCAAAGGAAAGCTTTATCAGCAGAAAGATTGGCACCGCTTCTCTGAAACCAGCTTCTTAAGGTCCAGCTTTATCTACAAGGAGGCCACCCGCAGCTCGGAACGCGCTGGAGCCGCGCAGGAGGGCAGCCTGCAGCATTTGCTCCAGTCCCTGCTTTCAAGGAGGCTTGCACAAATGGCAGCCGTCACACGCCAGCAAAGATAAATTTGAACAAAGTTTAACCCTTGTTTAAAAAACTGGCTTGAAGTTGATTTTAATGAGAAATATCCTTGTTTCTTTCTGAGCAGTTACAGAGAACCATTTATTTCAAAAAGAATAAAAAGGCTGTTCGCTGTGGAAAACAGTAATTACACTGATTGAAATATTTCAGCTTTGAAAATGTCAGAAGTGCAACGATTTACCAAAGCTTTCCTTCCAAATTCTAATTTCTGGCTGACACTCATGGAGAAGAGTGCAAAAAATGAAGTGTAAATATGAATATACGCGCTTTTGCCCAGTGGATCATTATGTGTTACCTTGAGCTATTCCTCTGTTCCCAGAAGTGTCCTGTCAGGGACCTGTCTGGCAACATCCAGCCAAGCTGGTACTGGGAACCAGCTCCACTGGCGGCAGACCCAGCCAGCAGACTATTCCTTCTCCCGTAAGTTCAGCTATTGCAGCTTTTGCAATCCTGCAGCACCAAAACCAAATTATTCACAACTATTTTTCTAATACTGCTTATCCACATCCCGTGTAACATAAGGAAAAGCTGTGCAAGAGACATTTTGAAATAAGACAGTTATATTCCTTACTCAGTTTTTCTTCAGGAGCCTTAAAATGAAGTATTCTGAGCAGCCGAATTAGTTAACTCTTTGCTTTGACTACGAATTGCATCACACCCTTTTATGAGTGACGTGGTCACTTATGAAAAAACCTGTCATATGAGATGTTCTATAACACATTATAGCTGCTTCTGAACTACCAGTCATCTTATTAAATTCTCGGCATGTTCTCACTTTGGAGCCATCCATACAATGTAGACAGCAACATTAACAGCAATAAAGACATTGCTAGATGTAATGTAGTATCTAATTAACAGTGATCTCAGTGGGGCGAGGCCAGGAGAGGACAACTGAATAAAAATCATCTGCATTATTTAAAGTTATTGGAATACACAATTAACGGCAGCAGCACCAGCTTTAATTAAAGCTTAGAGGCAGTGAACCAAATTGGCTAAATTTGACACCGAAGTAATGGCCTCAATCAGGTTTAAAGTAATTAGTCAATCTCTAGCCATCTTTTTCTTGTCTTTTCTACTTAATTATGGATTAATGTCCGTTAAAACCCACATTGAAGCAACATGCCTCTTGCCTCTTTGCTGCCATGGTCATCACCAGCCGTCCAAATTCAGTACTGTGAGAACAGAGTTCAAGAGGTCTTCTACCACCTTTAACACCCGCTCCCTCTTGGGTAGTCTGACCAATAAAACGGGGGTAAGGACTAGCACTTCTGCAAGCTGCTTGTTTCCAATGCACTGGTCATCATTAGGATGAGCAGAAGACAGTAAGTCGTATGGCTGGCGAGGTCTCAGGATTTTCAAGAAATAAAATGATTACACAGGAGCCCAATGCTGAATGAAATGAAGCCATTCGTTAACATTCGCCTTTTTCACCTCCTGTTCTTCAGCGCCAAGCAGTGCTTTTAGTCCAAACAGTTACACAAACCACTTTGTTTCCAAGTTTGCTATATGCTGCCTCGAGGGTGCTTTCCAAATACTGTCACCTGTTTCTCTCATCATTTTTGTAACATACAACAGCAAAGAAGAATGTTTTCTATATTAGTATGGGGGGAGCGTGCCCGCAAGTTGACACGTTTCCATGGCCGTAAATACTGATCTACTTTCACTAAAGCCTCCCCAAGCCACTGAATATTGCAATCTGCTCTCAAGCGAAAATTAAAATCAAACTGAATCGTCATTGATAGACACTTTATTTTTACCCTATTCTAAAGAGGTATTTTGCTCCTTTTATCAGAGTAGCGCTTCCCCCTCAACTTGTGAATCATTGCAGGTCTTGTCTTCCATCTCTCACACCATATCAGCTCCAATGCTCTGTTTTAATGAAAGACTCAGCAAGACTCTACAGGTTTTTTCACCTGTATTTTTTTAAATTAATTCAGCATCTCCTCATGCAGCACATTCTCTTATAGCCCACATCAAGATAATGCTTCGGCCATATGTGTATAAAAGCCTCTCCCCTCCCTGACATAGCCAATTCAAACAAGGGCAGCCTCTCCCAGGAAGCCACTGCTAATAACATCTTTCCTCAATTTCCTTTTTTAGTTTTTCTTTTTCATTCATTCTCCTGAACAGGATATTGAAAGGTTTCTGAACTCTGTAAAGGTCATTGCAGTAACAGACAGCAAATACTTCCCTCAGCTTTGATATTTTCTTGCTTCACACAATTTCAAACTTCGGTGTCAATTCTTTAGTTAATTAAAAGCTTCTTGCAGAGAGACTCTTTCCAAAATATCCTTCTCTTTCACTCAAAAATTTCACTTATTTAATCACCAAGAAACAAGTATTGTTCACTACTTTTTTATTTCTTTGTTCCCCAAGTATATCCATCATGCATCACTCTTTCAACATGCACACACACATCCTTAACTCACCACTCCCTTGTCAGAGGTCAACAACAACAACAAAAAAATCAGTCTTGGTCAAATTGGTTAGTCAGGTAAGTATGACACTGAGTCCCAGCTAGAAATGCTTCATCATTATGGCTGCTCCTTCACACACTTACTACCTAATGTTGAAAGCGGGAACTGTTATTTTTAGTAGGAACCTACTACATGGGCGTTGCCAACACACTACACGTTTCACTTGAAGGATGTTTTCCTGCACATGTGCCGTAATTTCCTAAGCATATTAAAATAGAGTTGGGACATTTGTGATATTGCATTGTCTGTCTTCATTTCCAGGGGTTGCTGCTTGGTATGTTGTAGGTTTTAAGTCTTAAACAACCTGTCAAACAGCTGAATGCAACATGTTCCTTACAAGACTAACTTTTGCTTGGGTCTTCTACCTGATCTTGTTTAGAAATTGGAACTCCATTCATATACAGAAAAAACTTCTAAAATGGTTTGATTTTTAAAATATTTATTTAAAGTGCATGAGTTCATTTGTTATTTTAAAAGAACAAAAGAAGTATGGCTATAGTTTTGTGAACTGGGAAAAAGTGTTTAGATCAACTGAACCGAATTTTGAGTTAGGAATTCGAAGACAGTCATTTCCTAGTTTTACAGGCCTAAACTGGTTTCTGAATAGAACATACTCTTTAACTGAGCTAAACTAGGTAAAATGAATGCTGCCAATATTAATCAAATTATTACTTTAAGAAAGCCTGGTTTCTAGATAATAAATCACCTCAGTTCAGCTTTCACTAACTTTTTACAGCAAAATCCAACTCCTATAAATTTAAATTACATTTTTGATTCTACATCCTTTCATACAGTGAAATCCACAAACATACTGATAGAGAGGAAAACCCAAGAAGCTGGGAAGAGGGGTTTGAAAACAGTCAAACCAGTTAAATTTTACTAGTCATTTCAAATTTTTAATTATTTGGCTGTTTTAATTTCACGCCAAGAGCTATCAGCTTTAATGCTGAGACTGAGCTCTGTCAAACTAGGGTTTTGTTTATACTTTTAAAACTGCTTTTTAAAATTATTCATAAGTAATAAAAGATCAGATTGCTAAGCACTTGAAGAGGCAAAGTGAAAGAGGCCAGAGCTTCAGGCAGATTTAGGGCTCCGCTTCTGCCAACGCCTGTGGCCTCAAGCACTGAAAAGCTGACGCCAAATATTGCACTCCTAAGGCCCACTGTGTCAGTTTTTTCTACGTCTTTCACTAGCAATACTTTAAACAAGTACCGGGTTTGACTTGCACCAAAAATCAAGTAAAAGATGAAGTGAGAGGAATTGATCTCATTCTGAATCCAGAAGATCTTTTATTCCCTAATCATGGATGTAGGAATTTCCTGCTGCTTCTGTGACCGAGTTTTTCTGGGGCGCTCTCAAGATTGCATGACAGAACACGTGACCAAATCCAGAATCGTCAAACCATAGCAGGACGGTGTGCCAGAGTCCACAGACACCTAACGAATAATTTACTGAAGAAACATTTTACCACATACAAGATAACACCCAAACCGTTTTGGAAACTCTGATGCTTACAGCAGTCGCAGGCTCAGTAGACACCCGACATCACGGTTACGTTACAAACGTACGTCCCATGTTCAGGCCCCTAATCAAAGGGCGACAGCAAGCAAATTGCCCTCTAGACTGTAACAGAAAACATCCTCCTTGGAAGCAATATCTAATTTTTCCAACTGTCTCTAACACCACAAATATTTCCAAGCTATAGATGATTTCTGAGAATTGCTCATATGAAAGCCCACTGATACAAAATTAAGTTACCAGCATCCCTCAAATAAAATGAAAGCTCAGAATATCAATTTCCGCCTCACAATCCTTCGAGACGTTTATAATGACAAACAGCCACAACGCAACCATGTGAAAATAGGCTCAATCTTCTTCCGGCTCTGTATAGTACAGGTGTGTATGGTTGCTAAAAAGCAAATTGAAACTAGTATTTTGTCTTCTCTTCTTGTTGCCCTAAACAAGCAAAACACTGAACTGAGGCTTACATCTAGGATAGAATATATCTACTTTTGACACATATTGGGAAAATTAGTCATTCACTATTGAACTGGGCCTTATGCTATCAACTGTCACTCACAAGCTTACTACCAACCTTACTCAGATCATACAGCCAAACCTCACATTTGTAATCGTTCTTGTATCCAGCAGTAACCTAACAGCAGCTTACTAATGAACCTGAAGATAAGCAAAAAAAAGCTAAGGCAATCAGGAGAAAGGAAAAGAGGATCTGCAGAAATAGTGAGCAGCACATAAGCATATTGTGCCTTCCTAGTTCTGCTTCTTGTTATCCAAGAGCAGCCTTCCTTACATCTAAAAGCAGCTACACTTAAAGTCAGACAAAAAAAATAGTTTTACATTTGCTCAATCTTTCTTGCAAGATGAATACAATAGTCTGTATTGTACTAAAAAAGGCTTTATGGACTGCTTTGTTAGTAAAATGAATTCACAGTAAATGAATAAGAATTCCATTCTGAACTGACATGCTGAGAATATAAATTATGTTTTATAAAACCATCGTACATAACTAATCTCGATGGGCGCTGCTTGCAGGAGCTATTAGACAACACTTTAAAAGCTGCAGTCTAGTTTAGCGGAGATAATTTTAATTGACTCAAGGGTGTATCTCAATGATCCTGAAATTGTTAGCAAAATGTATTGCAGGGAAAGCGCA
>NW_010388874.1:35429-47785 GCF_000710305.1 Buceros rhinoceros silvestris | reverse complement strand
GAAAGAGCATTCCCTCAGCTGTGGGGAGCAGAGTCAATGCAATCTAATAATGCTCTGGGTTTCCGACTGCTAGATGCATTTTTGCCATTGGAAGTGATTGCGTGGAGGATGTAGATGGGCCACACAAATGGAAGCTTTTATCCCTGGTTAGCATAATTACTGCAACTGTCTGCACTGTGTTTGCATCTGCTGGAGCTTGGTTAAAATTTTTGGAGAGTCACATAATGGGAGAGCGGTTTTTTCGCACAGAGTTGTTTCTATGGCTATTTACACAAAATGCTGACATTCAGCTTCTTGAGTCTTTCTGCTTGTCTTCTGAAGAGGACAAAACATGTGAAATGGTCAGGTTTCTAACACCCCACTGCCTGAAGAGCCACATTAAACTGTTGTAGATCACTGATAAACAAAGAGCTCAAAAGCAGTGTCAATGAGGCATTCCTCCAAACTCACGAGCGTTATCTGGAAATCTAGTTAAACAAGAAACAGGATATTAATAAAATAGTAATCCATTCCTTTCTACTGGAAAGTAGAAAGTAGCTTGGAAGTACTTAGTATCTCAAGTCAGAAACCCCAAACGGAGACAGCATTTATAAATCAGTTAGCACCACTCCCTCTCCCTCTGTTTTTTGGGATGTCCTTCTGTTTTCTAGCTGTTTTATTTTGAAATCTTTCTTACTCCTGCACTTCCTCTTCTTGCTCAGTTTCGAGGCAGTAAACAGCTCCTTGACTTTAAAACTCATGTCAATGCAATGCTCCACATCTAATTTTGCTCTTGAATTTAAAGGGGTTTTGTTAGATCTTTCTGTGAAGCAAAGCCCTCCTCATTTTATTCTATTGCCCGTCTTATCGCCATAGACTCACGGGGATTCAGGAATAGCAGACGATGCGGGGCTCCAGGCGTTATGCTCGAAGTTTTCCTTTCAACGCAAGTCAAATCCAAAGTTTCAGTAATAATTTTCAAAGCCTTCCTGAGAGTTGTCCTCAGCCACC
Source organism: Buceros rhinoceros silvestris (assembly GCF_000710305.1). Classification (NCBI taxonomy): domain Eukaryota; kingdom Metazoa; phylum Chordata; class Aves; order Bucerotiformes; family Bucerotidae; genus Buceros; species Buceros rhinoceros. Next base: position 46,795 of record NW_010388874.1, on the reverse strand, counting down.
TGTAAGATGGGCCCCTTCCTGTAAAGCTCGGCTGCTCAGTGGGGTCATCCCACAGCTGACACTCACAGACATGGGAAATCACACACTCAGCAGCTGGCCTGCAACTGGGACACTTACATCTGCAAGGGATTATTAGGTTGTGCTGCGATCCTTACCACTGTCAGAACAAAGAGCAGAACTCACGCTTTCGCTTTTTCCCACCTAGTCTTTGAAATAAATCAATAAAGGGGAGGAAAGAAAGAATTAGAAATAGCAATTGCTTTAACAGAGGATTTTTCATGTGCTTTGAACTAAGATTAGTACTACCAAGAGATTGTCTTAGCTGAAAGCCTCTCGGTGTGCATATTTCATTTCCCTTTCCTTCAAGGGAAGGGCACATACATAAAAATTCATTTTGCTTTTGATTTTACCTGATAGCCAGAGAGAACATAAGCAACTAGCAGAGACCTCTGACAGGTTGCTGGCCTTGGCCTATGTGCCTGCAGAACAGATCAGACCTTATCGTGGCTGAGCCAGGCAGCATCACACCCCTAGAAGGACCTCAGGGCCCTGAAATGGCAGTCGCTCTTGCTGAGCCAAATCGGATCTTTCAGCTTAGTGTCGCCAGCTCTGGAATATGAACGGTGCCAAGCTCAAGCTAAAGCTACTTAACCAGTTAAGTTGTAACCACAGGTTTTTGATACCAACTAGTCCACCGTTGCTGTAGCTGAAGATTTAATTGGTCTTGAAATGGCAAGCCTACCATAAATCAGCATGTAACAATTTCTTACTAGCCCCAGGAGTCACAGCACCTACTTTTACAGCAGCAAGTAGGGGAATTTGGAAGCCTTTGATTACATTAACACAGATCATTTCAAGTGAAACAACTATTTCACTCACCCTGAGGCTGGGACACTTGCTCAGCAGGTGTGCTACAGCTGGCGTGCTGCTGTTACCTTTGGCCTGACAAATTAAGCATACAGATCTAGTTTTCTAATATATTAAAAGGATTATCTTTTGGATACTAGGTTCCCATACACACAATTGCAGCTCATTGAAAATCAAAGCAGCCATCTTATTCGTTACCGTCCCATTGTGCTTTCTGCCGCATTTATTCATTTCAGGTTTAGTTCACTTGAAACTGGATGTTTGTCAGTCTTCTGTAAATGAGTGAAATTCTGCTCTTATACAGCAGACGCATCCTGCTGATACCAATTTGGTTGGGCATCTCTGATGGCATCACATAAGAACTCAGTTTCCATGGGCACACATCGAAGATATAATAGCTCACAGCATGGGACAGCTGGGGACAGCATCAGCGTACCTGCTGTCAGGCTCTATGGGCACCAGCCCCATGCTCCTGGTGCAGCCTGAGCAAGAGTCCCGGTGCCTCCAGCAGAGCCACTCCACAAGTTGATGCCTCATCCAGCTGTCATGAATAAATTAACAGGAACCAGCATCAGTGGTTTCACATAAATTGAAATCAAGAAACTGGGGGAAAATAAATAATTCCTGGTTTGTGGGTTTTGTTTGGATGGTTTTCTCCTCGCTGTCCTGACCACTGATGGAGACTGGTTGATAATCAAGCAGGCTGCTATATCTGATGGTGGTACTACTTTCTACTTGGATTTCTCCAAAGCTGTCTCAGCAAGAACTGTAAAAACAACTACCAAAATCCTAAAAAAATTTGTTTTGGATTTACAGTACCTCAACTGACCATTCTCTTTGAGAAATTCTGGCATATTACTGTTTTTCAGTCTGGCCTGTCAAAAATGACTTGAAACACAACATAGTCGTAGACGCTAGGATATGGGATGCAATAAGCTGTAAGTGCCTCACAACATACAGGCTACCAATGTAACAAGTAAATCTTTTGTGTAAGAGCAGGTAGTAAACGTCAGTTTTTAACATACCACAGTAAATGCTTTCTGAAAAACTAAAACTAAAAGAATATCTCAGTACTAATTGCTCTGCTCTTCACAGACCTAGAAATGCATTTTTTAGACAGTAGTAGTAATAATAAAATAATAATTTAAAAATGTTTGGTGCATTAACCACAGAATTACATATAAATAGTTCTGACTAGAGCTTGCTTTTAGGTACCAGTACAAAGCATGCCAGGAGACAAAACGTACTTGAAGACCTATTCAAATTTCATTTGAAGAATAAAAATGAGCTTCAGTTAAGACTTTTTTCATTGCTACATCAATGCCAAATCCTTCTTTGCAATATGTAGAACTGAAGTGAATAGACTGATCTATCAGTTCAAATCCTGATCCTTGGATACTCTACTACTATTAACTACAATCTTTTAACTGAACACAAAATTACCGTCACTCAAGATAATAAGTTCCAACTGTGTAACTTGATAAATCTATCCTCATTATTACCTTGCATTTTTCCCCTCTTCCAATGCAATTGCACAATATTGGCTGCCATAAATTAATTGTTACTTTAATAGAGTAATTCCAAATTAATGAATTCAAATATGAAAAGGTCTAAATTGATTTTTTCCCCCTCTTATCAACCTGGACCACAATTACTGCCATTAAAGTACAGGCTCTTAAAAAAAATTGTTCAGGATTTAATTTAAAAGCTTTAGTGAGAGCTTAATTTGATCTTCTACCTAGCTTCCAATTAAAAGAAAGACTATAAAAGTAAGGTTGTTTCCAAATAGTAATGACAGCACTGAATTTAAAAATATTTGTTTAAAGCCATACAAGAGTCAAAAGCAAAATGTAGAAATCGAGAAAGCAGTGTTTGATTTTAAGCAGAATGTTCTTTCCAGATTTTCTAAGTGGCAATATCATGCTGTACGTATCGTCATAAGGTTATATAGGCTACCGTTTGGTTCATCCACAAAGCAATCACCTTTATGCAAACAAAGCGGGAAACACTACTTCTGTTTTTGAAATCATGTAAATAAGTGCCCAAGATCATCTATTTGCAGCTTCACTTTGTATGCCTAGTCACGGATCGCTGATACTATATATACACGGACATTAACGTACAAGGGAGCTTGAAAAGCTGAGGGTAACCATCTACCCAATGACCGGCCCAAATTTCAAAGAGAGGCCATCTGATGCTAAATACCACTTCTCCTAGCACATCCCCTTCCAAAAAGTAAACCTTTGCCTAAGAAAATCCATTTATGAACGAGTAAAACAATTGGCGCTACACCACTCACTGTTTCGTGCCGTATCCACATAATGCATCACTGAATAATGCCTTAATGGCTGGAAACGAATCGCATCCAAAAAAACCAAAACTGAGTCCTGTAATAAATATAAGCTTGCCTGTCAGGCAACCAACCAACCCATCTATGATGAATCTTTTAATGATGCACTTCAGTCAAAGCTGCGCCCTGTCACTTCAAGGGATAACCAGCAAAGTCTGGACTTGTAGGACCTCGGACAGGAATAGGCTTCTTGCACCATTCTCTCAGAACTGTATATAAAAAATCCTGTGGAGCCTTAGTTCAGCCTCTTTGCAGGACTGTGTGCAGTAGACAGAAGCCAAGTGTCCCGAGCACTCTGCAAGTTAGGACATCCCCAGGACTGACCTGACCATGGGCAGGCCTCCAGCAAAACCTGCCTCCTCCTTCCAAGACAGGAGAACTCACGTCTGCTGCTCTTCCCTTGGAATCCCAGCAGTTACAGAAACAACCTATCGCACAGGGCTACACTCTAAACATTTGTCTTTTTGATAACACGATGTGTAATGTCTGCACACATGCAGGTTAGTCGTGCCCCTGCAGTGCCTTCTTTAAAGAAATGAAGATGATTTCTTTCCTACTATAAACGGTCTCTCTGTAGTTGAGCTTCAGTACGAGTTTTAAGGTAAATATTTTAGCTACACTACACCTGTAAGCTGTGGCATGTGGTTAAACACACTCTCTCCAGAACAGCTTGTTTCAATGATATGATTATTGGATTTAAGTATTTAAGTCTTCTCTTCACCTGATAACCACACTTCCATTCTCTTGCTTAGCACCTAGAGCCTTGATAACTTGTGAAATATTTTTCAGTTCCCACAATCTATTCCACGCTTAGCACCAACAAATTGTTTCCAGGTCAAAAATAAAAGGCAGCTCACTGCAGTTGGTAAGGATCGCTGACTACTCACCTGGCTACATGGTTATTTTGAGTATCCTACAGCATTAATTTGGAGAGGCAGGAAAAGAAAATATAGAAGTAGGAAAAAAGCAAAAGGATTTTCAAACAAGAAATTGTTTTATCCAACTGCACTCAATCATAGGCCAACATGAATGCTTCTAGTGTTAAAAACTAACACTAGTAGTTGAATCCTTCAATTTTCATAGCTTGCTCTTTTTTCTGCTATTAAATAAACTATTACGTTCCTTTCTCCCTTTATAACTTTCTCTATTCCTTTCGAAGTCTAGGATGGTTTACAGTCTTCAAGTCTAAACTCACAGTGACGGCAGGATGCACTGTGCCTTTTAATTTATGTTTTATTTACGTTTATCATTCCCCTTTAGCTTAAACCATTCAGTCTTAACATCATTCAATGATCAGAGGAACCATTAGACTGCATTGTTCTGACATTCATAATATAACCTACTGCTTTTTGACATAATGAGATACAGGATTATCTTCTGGCTGATGTTCTTGCTGTTATATCAGTCTTATCTTAGAAAACACAAAAAATAAAAAAAATTCATTTCAGAATGCATTATCAGATTCAGCCCATGCTGAAACTGCCTACCTGTAGACGCTGGCTGGGAGGATGATTATTTTCTTTCATGTTACATAGATTGGCTGCTCAAGATGTTCAGAGAAACCTAACACTTTTTTGTTGATAACAGTGCACTCCTATATCTACACAAATTACAGCAAATCCACCAGGCAGTTGAGGTAAGGTAACAGCATGCAATGACAAAACAGAGAATTGATTATATTAAAATCACTCTACATTAGTTGCAAAATTGGCATTTATCATGCAGGAAAGCCGTCCATCGACCTGTTAAAACATATTCTTATCATACACACATTACTCCATTTGGCCTTTGGCAATTTTACCGAGGAACTGGACGAGAACAGTCCACATAAAACTCCCACCTCTCTTAATATTGTAGTTTAAGAGAGAAACTAGGTTATGAATTGGCTAAAGAAGAATAGCCATCAAATATTTTTGTTTGAGTAATAAAATTTGACTTAAGAATTCAACTAGTCAACAATGATTTTAGAGATTAAGAAAGTGGGGGGTTGTGTCTTCAGAGTACTTCTGTTACATGGCAGAAGTTCTCCTAGGAATACAGTCTAGTCAGGCTATTCAGTGCCTCCAGCCACATGGTGTATATATATGTTTATGTAGTTCTACTGGTATGCTGGATGGGCCTGTGGGGATGGGAATCGACAGCCAGTTTTTCACTGAGCAAACTGCAGCACAATATCAGTAACAGACATACCTTTCCTCCAGAACCACACCACATTACGATCTGGAAGCTGTGCTTTCATTAGGAAAGTATTCCCCATGTGACCTCAAGTACAGCGTTCCCATCAACTTAAGCTTGGGGCAGCCAAAGGAGAAAAATTCAAACCAAGTGATTCAGCTAGATGATGCAATAGGGAACACATTAGAATGTTGTTTAAAAAAAAATCCTAGAATCCTCCTTCTACATAGAAGAGAGTGTGACTTAATCATAGGAGCCTTGACAAAAACCTCAGAACATGAGATTTTTGCAACAGTCTTCAGAGCTGACAAATCTGCTAAAGAAAAATCCAATCTTATACTGAAGTTTCTTCTATTTCCTGTATTCTTTTGATATGAAATAAACCCTTTCAGACTACAAGTATATAGCTGCTTTTTTAGCCAAACATACCAGATGTTCTAATATTGTACAATATCTCCACATTTAAACTCGAACTCACTCATTACAAAGAGGTGAAATTAGAAAACTCCCTCTTGGCCAACTCCCCAAAGTAACTCAGCAGCGCAGGACAGCTTTGCTGAAAGTCATTTGCAAAGATTCATTGCTAGCTATCCTTCAGTTATGGCATCTTGTAAACTTTGCGCTGCATAAAGAGAATGACCTGTGGATGGCCCAGATACCGGTTTTGCACTCTAAAGCAAAAGCCTCACAAACTTATTCCTGGGATGATTCACAACTTATTATACAGTGTGTTTCACTAGCACTTCACCCACTGTTGATTTCCTAAAGCTCATGAGGTAACCACAGCACGCACTTACAGAGAAGGAAACACACTACTTTACAGAAGTAACATAATATATTTTAGCAACCTATACACAAAGGAGGAGTCAGCATCATGTAAGGAGTCGGGTCTCCATGGACCACCAGTAATTCACTTGTTTTAATAAAGGGAATTCATCTCACCAAGATTTCAACTGAAGTGTGGACACTATCCACAGGCAATGCCCACCACTCATATGGAGAACAATGAAATAGCGTTACCTGGAAAATTCCTACAATTTTGCCAAGGAATCTTAACTCACGTGCCTGTTAGAAACAAAGTTTTCCCCAAAGAGCAATCTGTGAGAATTTCAGGTGAAACAAAAGATATTCTAGCCTTTAGAAGAGAAAACTGCAAAAACCAAGTGAAGACAGAGAGAAGGGAAAATTATCAAGGATGACACTAGTGCTTCAACACAACTCTGCATTTCTTCCTTCAGGGAAATGCCTGGGAAGCTCTGAAAGGTCAGAGTCTTCCACTGCCTATGGCAGCCCTGCCAGGCACCACTGTGGGCAAGTGATAGAGCAAAAGGAAAGACAAAAGGAGTGGTTATTGGGTTAATTAACATCCTTTTCCTTCTATGTAATGAGACAATCAGCCCTTAATACAAGTATCTTTTCATCCACACTAGAGCTCTGTAAAAGCAATTTCTCCAACATTTATAAACTCAAATTCTCACCATGGACCAGGACATCGTTTCAGGAATACAAAAAATAAAGAATTACTGAGGTCACAGAAGCTAATGAGTTCTCCCCAGCACACATTCAAAAATACTCTGTACTACATATAAAATTCATGAGAGATTACTCTGAAGTCCCCAAGTCTAAGTTAGCTCCAGGGGCATGTAAACTCCATACAAGGCAGAAGACAGGGAATGGGAAGAAGCGAGGTAAGCAGCGGAGTCCTCCTCTCATGTCAGTTCCCTAGAGTGACTGCATAAGACACCCCTACTACTTTCCCTGGGTGTCTTTATACTCATAGCCAGGGATGTTCTGGAATCAACAAGGAAGCAAAGACTTTGTGTCAATAGCTTCAGGTCATCTTGCCACTGAGAGTCTTTCAACATCAGAAGCTGATTTCGGTGCCTGAGCTATTTTCATCACTGCTGCCAATCAACTGAAGGAGAAAGGTGATCTCATCTGGTTGATTTTCATTGCCCACAGCGGAAATCTTTCTTAACAGAGGTAGCAAACCTGTCATCACACAGCACTGTATTTTGCTTACAGAACTATGAACACAGCAAAAATACTGGAGACATGCACCAGTCTCAGCCAGCAATTTTTCCAGAGGAAGAATATATATCATATTTTACCTTTGTGTACCCTCCACAGCTGCTGAAAATCAGAAAATATGTTAACTCTTTCATTCTCTTATTCCTCTGTAACATTTAACAACCCCTGTAATGTGTCAAGCTCCTAAATGAAAGTTTGGGGCCCAAATAATTAATTTCCCACTAGGTTTTAGTCTGTTGAAATGGAGAAGAAATAAAATCAATCCCAAAATAGCCTGCGTAAAAATATTTCATGCACTTTCAGCTTAACAGAAAACAACAGTAAAGGCAAACATTTAAGCGAGATTGAAAAATAAAAGCTTTGCTTCCTTTATATATACTTAGATGTTTCACCTCTACTACCAGCAAATTGTATTTTATTATTCCTACTTTCTAGATGGATCTACTCCTACCTACAGGACCTCAGTTTCCCCAAGAGAAACTGGTTGGTCTCAAGAACAAAAGAGATGCTGTTTCTACCATCGTGCTAAAGATCAGGCATTGGTTTCTGCTTGTTCTTAAGTCATTCTGGATTTTCGTCATCATCTTTTCCTGCACGCAAGCTTTCAGACTTTCTGTCAAGCAACACAAGTAGTCACTTTTGCAACTGACCCAAAAGTGTGCAGAAAAAGTGACTGATTTGAGCGGCAATCTCATGTCGTCAGTTTTCAGTGAGCTGTGTCCAAACACACATACTCAGAAGAAAACTTGGCCCTGCAAACACTATCCATCTCAATGCTCGAGGGAATCTACTGATCATTTGGGTTGGATGAAATTTGGGAGATGAAATTTCTTTCCTCTTTTGACCAGAGCTCTGTAAAGAGCAGATGTTTTCAATGACATATCCATAACGATGCCAAGATTTTTTTTTCCATGAGCAGTGAATTTCACATCCAGCAACGTGTGCAAGTAATTTAAAGTTGTTCTTTCTGATGCAAGATACCTCACACTTGTCTATACTGACTTTCAACTGCTTTAAAGCAGTCTGAGCTAGATACAGCCACACAAACAGCAACTGCAGGGCTGGGCCCAGGACAGGAGTGCAGCATCTCCCCTCTTATACAGCCCGGAGGATGCACTGGCACCTGCAGGTGCTAAAGGAGAGTTTTCATGACCATTTCCTGCCACATTAGATGCAACCTCAGCCTTGTTGTCTCGTTAGATTCTCCTGAACTCCCTCCTAGTCTACATTAACACCAATTAAGCTAAATACTTGTCACCTATTTATTTTATGAATCTTAAACTGATTAGTAAGTACATTAACAGAATTGTCTAAAACATGCCACAGTTGAAAGCAAATTCATTCATGTTCTGAACTGAAAGCCCATCCACAAAAAGAATAATGATTTTACAATGATGTAACTTCAGAATTCAAGTGTTCTGTTCTGATTTATATAGCAACATTAAGTGTGAAGGGATATAACACATCCAGGCTCACACCAGCAGCTTACCTGTTAGGTTTCAACTCTACGGTTCAAACACTAGGACCCTGGCATCTTGGGCTACTGGAGCGGCTCCTTTGCTGATAGCTGAGTCAAGTTTGACTAGTTTCAGCATCTTTGTGCTGTCCTGCAGAAGCGTGACTCCTGTGTAACTCTGCCCTCTTACAGACAGTCATGGGAGTTATGTGGTTTATCAAAGGTTTCCTGCTCTATCACTATCTAAGAACAGGAGGGCAGAACTGGACCGGGTTGCCTAGCAGTGCTCGTTGTTCCTACCATCATGCTGGCTTCCATTTGGAGAAGGTTTGAAACATTTGTCCAACAAGTACTCGTATCTATACAAACCCTTTTCTTACAGTCAAAAGCAAGAGTGTGCAAAGCCAGACAAGAACATAGCCAGGACACAATGTGTTTCAAATATCCTGACTGGCATCTACTCCCTGGGGAGCCACTGCCAGCAGGAACAGATGAGCTACTATGTGCTGAGAAGGTATAATAAACATGGCAGTTTTCAGCAGCTCCCTGACACCTCCACCATCTGCTACAGCAAGATATTAGTGTGAAACAAGAGTCATGCAAGTTTGGATGCAAAGACTCACACTTGGAGTGCAGTGAAATGAAACTCATGTTAACCAAAATGAGCCATGGACTGGGAAACATCCTTCTGTGGGTCTGTCTAATGGCCTTGGGTCACCCTTGTAAGGCCAAACCGCTGTTTCAAAAATTAAATTATTTTTTGCAAAGGCTGAGTTTTCATTCTCGATAATTTCAGGGTTCATTAATCACTGCAGCAAACAAGGAATGGATAATGGAGGGTCAAAATACAGGATCCATGCCTTAACGGAATGGGTGAAACCAAGATGGCTTATCACAACATCCTGCAAGTCTATTTGAAAGTTCTGTCTGGAGAGGAAATACATTTCAGACCAACAGCATAACAAAATCATGTCAAGTAATTGCTACGGCTGCTTGGAAAGTAACAAAGACGTTTTAGCACTCTCACTGCTCCCTTACTGCTCTCATCATGTTTCTATCGTCTTCAAAATCCATGTGAAACACTAGCTCTGGGTGGCAATGCTAACCACCTCCGGAAACGTTTTACTCCCTCTGTACTAAGACAGAAAAGAACCACGGCAAAAGTCCAGCTTCCTTATGGTAACAGCTGGGGAACTGGTTCCCCCACAGCTGGGTTCTTAAGCTTTGCTTTCCACAAAGTATCTAAAAAATGGAAGAACTTTTGCAAGCAATTAATAACAACACAAACTACATGCAGATTTGCAAAAAAAAAAAACCCCACCACACATTCTTTCCAGTCAATCCTTTGACTGCATGCAGGCCTTCCTGCAGCAAGGAAAAAAGCCCTGTCAAAAAATTAATTCCAACACCGTTTGAAACTCAGCCAAGATGGTTATCTGGGCCATATTTTACCTCCTATTTGGGCTGCTTTAGTTCCTTCCCAGCCTCCTCACTGCCTCTCCCTGCTTCAGATGCAAGATAATGTACAAAATGCATTTCAGATTAAATGATTCAACATGGAAACCGTACAGTTCATCCAGAAGGAAAGAATCCCCTGTGTCTCGGGGTTCTCTATGCTATTTGTCGTTTTTGCTTCATGGACACGCTCATTATAGAGAGAAAAGGAATCCACCTTTAATTTTATAATGTGACAGTTTCCTATCGATATTGCTCAATACTTACCATGACTGAGGAAGAAGCTCAGCAGACATCAGTCTTGTGATAAGAAATATGAAAAGGAAATGTAAGATTTTGATGACTTGGTAAGTCCTTGAAATTTGGAAAACAAGTGCCACTGTTTGCAGAAAATCTGGTCTCTAAATATCATTCAGATTCCTTCCTAAAAATAAGGAATTCAGGTATGAAATGCTATGGTTTTTATCTCATACTGCGAGTTCATTTTGAAGAGAAGATTGTGTATTACAAGTCTTTTGTCACCATGTCACATTCCAGACAGGTATGCTAATGCTTTAATTTGTCAGAACTGTACAGGAACACCACAGGAGCCTGGCAGCCCCGATATCTGAACCTCTCACTGATTTGTCACGGGGTTTAAGTCACCACTTTGCCTTAGAAAGCTTCAACCTATTGCATATTGGAAATAAAAACATAAGACCATCCACTAGTCACTGCTTCTGGATACTGAGGGAGGTTCTTGGCAGAAGGTGTGGTGTTTTGTTCTCTCTTGGCAATCCAGAAGTGTTTGTGGCTGTTCACAACAGCAGTCAAGATATTTTAAGATAATACAAAAATTTAAACACCAAAGAAATGGTGCAAACAGATGGTGGAAGACCACAGTGAAGGGCTGTATTTGGGTTAATTTGCAGAGATTTAGATCTTTCAGTTGCCTTTGAACTTCTGATCTCTTCAGAATAAAACAGGTAGCAAAGCCTCATGTTTTCGCATCTATGTAAGATCACAGGTCAGCAGGCATAGCATCGATGAGAG
>NW_010388874.1:29463-35333 GCF_000710305.1 Buceros rhinoceros silvestris | reverse complement strand
GAATAGCATCGATGAGAGAAAAACATATCTACCAGCAGCCACATAAAACAAGAGCAAGCAACACTAAATATCTGGATCTTCTCTCAGGGAAAGCTATATTTTTAGAAGGCTGTTCCCCATAGCAGCCATACAAATTCATACATCCATATATATTACTTAGAGTCCCATGGAGTTCCTCTCTTGCTTGAAGTGCACACTGTTTCTAGTTTATATAGCAATACCTGCTCAGCTAGATGACAGAAATCACAAGCAACACTTCCGTGCAGGAGCTTGCCCATGTTTCACAAAAAAGCGCTCTCCATCATTCATGATTTCTTTCCAATCCCTCTTCCTATCTCCATACTTCTGAGCCATTCCAAGATCAAAGCACCTGAGCACTCAGCTATCCGCATAGCCCTGGGATTTACAGAATCCCATGCACAGATGATGAGTAGAATGCTCTAGTACTTCACTATTAGTAACTATATTCCACCTTCTATCTCTCATACTCTTACCCGCTCAAATACTTGTGAGCCTAAATCAAACTGTTAATTGTACTGAAAGTTGAAGAAATAAGCTGAATCAAAATATTCTCTGAATAAATCTCTGCAATATCAGTGAGGGAGACATACAACTGGGCCACACGTAGCTCAAATGTTTTCTACGATTGACTAGAAGGCATCCTTCGCCTTGTTATAGAGCTCTGCAGTCGGACCCCATGGAAATATCTTGGCATTCCCTTGAAGTCATGAAACGCAGATGTAGCAGTTTGTGCTGAGCTGATGCTTTGGAAATGTGCCATTGCAGAAACTCAACACATTATTAATCTAGTCACAATTTCCATTTAAGTTCAATGGCACTTAAAATGATATGTTTTTACATTTAAATTATAGATAGGCTTGGAAATAATTTAATCAGCAATCAATTTCTTACCCCACCCAAAAACAGATGGTAAAATAGTTCAGTTAATGGAAGGAATTTATGAAGGAAAAAAGTCTTAGAAAATAATACTAAGCAATACAAAGAATATTTAATAAATTGCCTAAACCTATGCTCAGAGTAAGGCAAAAATACTGCCTGCACTTTCAGTCAGTGTTAGGGCATGCTGGCACATGTTGGCATTAACTTATTTTCCACATATGCTGCATACTTCCAGCAGATGCTTTCAAATTAAGTATTTTTTTTTAAAAAATGAACTATTTCCCACATGTTAGAAGTCAGACTTAGCACTTGCTTATTAGTTGTGACAAATACTTCTTTAGCAAAAATTAAAAGCACAAATGGATTATCAGCAGAAATATTTAATACAAAATCCTCCCATAAAAATGCAGCAGAAGTATCACTCGTTTTTCTTTCAAAATACTGTGTAGCAAGTCATGTCATTACATACAAATCATGTAAGTGAGGATTGTAAAGAAACAGCTCCCCACCTAGTTACCTGGTTAGAGCCTCCTGTTCTAGCTCCAGTGTGGCTATAGGAAATAATAATTACCATCTACCAGCCAGCTCCGTGATTTCAAGCACCAGTGTTTAACTAGCCTTTGAAGACAAACTGCTCATTCCTACTGAGGTAGGAAATTAAAGATCACATTTTAATTAAACAACATTAATCTCTCTAGGTGCACTCAAAGTTTGGCCAAGCTGGAGTAGGTTTCTGTAGGAAGAAATACATTCTGGGTTGTCAAAAGAAGATCCTATGACTGGCAAGATAAAAATTAGTTTTGTAAATAAAATACCTGGAAGAGTGTTTGTTTTAAAGGGATAAAGGATTTTAGTTTTTTCAACCAGCATTCTTTCATGACTGCATTATTGTAAATGAAAAAACCTTCACCTGCTTTAAGAAGAGTGTGGAGAACTTCACCCTCTTTCAGTGAAGTTATGAACCAAAATGAGCATCTTCCAGGAAAAAAAAGATGCTGGGCAACACTGGAAACAGCACTACCACCAAGCCACCAGTAACACAGCCAGCTAATCAAAAAGCATCCACAAGCTGATCTCTGGCCACAGCTTCATTCATTTTTCTGTATTAAGTGAGAGCATAATGTTCAGGAGATGCTCACAGTTACTCATCCTTCTTAACCTGACAGATCTTTGGTACATCCTACCCTGCCACAGAGCAGCCAAACCATGGCATAGCCTGACAAGCTGCCTTGTGGCAGCCTTTTGTTTGCTGAAGGAAGGAGCAGTTGTAATAGGAAAGCTAACACGTGCTTCACTGCACCAAAGAAGCCATCACAGAACACGTATTTTCTTTTAGGACAGGTTCACTTTCTGACAGTTCACGGAAGAAAACTCATTTTCAAGCCCCCTCTATTCCAAACTGGAGTTTTCTGCTGAATTTTTCTAGCCCAGCTTTCAAAGCAGTATTTGTCTTGCAGTTAATCATGTGATCTATCCATAGCCATAAGAATCCTTTTTTAATTTGATACAAGATTTGCAGGATCAAGACTTTTCTTTAGCAACCACTGCATAAACTCGAAGTGCTCACTGCTCACCTTCCAAGGAAACTGATTTCTGGTATTTGCTGGTTTCCAACATACTTGTGAAAGTTACTATGAAAATAGCATTTAATGCAGCCTAGATGAATGCTGCTGTGGTTTCTGCAGCTTTCCCTGTACTTACAAGGGAAATATTTCCAAATACACTGTACAGATACACACCGCAGGTAACACTGTCTCCAATAACGCTGTTTTACTATCTTCTACTAATGTCTTTTTCAAGACATGCTGTTTTATGTGGCTAAACAGTGCAGAAGAAAATACACCTAATAGTGAAATGAAACAGAGTAATTATACACTTCAGCATGGTTTACCACTGGATACCCTGAGTGGAGAGTCAAAAGTGGAAAGGCAAGGGAGTTTTACCATCATCAACATGAGTGCCGCAGGCACACTGTTCCACATTAGCTCTGAAAAAGCTACCAGAAAACACAGCAGTGAACAAAAAAAAAGTTATGTCTCTTCTGTCCCAAAAGTCATGGTCAGCTAATTTTATTTTTTTTTTACTACATTGTCATTGTGAGCATCATCTTTTTCCCTTCGAAAACCAGTGTTCTCCTTTCCTGAAATGGTAATTAAAAACATTTAAAAATCAGTCACCTGTACCATCCCCCCCTTCTTGAATCACAAGGAGACAAGGGACCATTTGCAGCAAATATCTCAGGCTCACCAACACATCTCAAAGAGGCCTCAAACTTTGACTCTCCTTTGAAAAAGTCTTGTGGTAAATGAAATAAAGCGATCAATGCACACTCTTGAAAAAATAGTTTTCTTATTCAAAATACTTTAAGTCCCAAAAGATGACAAATATGTCCAAGTTTGGAAAGCAAAAAATGCCTTCAGGGTAAATAGCTTTTAAAAAGTCCTGAAAAAGCCAGTACCTCCTCGAGAAAGTACCACTGTATAATTCTTTACAGGCCACATATTCCTTTAACAGCTAATAAATCTGTGCTACATTTTCAGAAGCAGAAAAGGGGATAAATACCACTCTCCGTGATACCACTGACATTTGAGATTCTGTTAAAAATGCACATTTAGGCAGGACCAGGATTAGCATACTGCGTTAGTGGTTAAGATCAGGAAACGGGCTGCACTGTGTAACAGCATTTTTCATTTGCATGAATTTCTGAATGAAAACCCGGAGCACGTGACATGTGCTGAGAGTTTGTTTAGAATGCACAATTTTTTCAGAGCAAGAACGTAGATTCTAATCCCCATATATTTAAACATGGATGTGAGCAGGGGCTTAAGTCAAGATGACAGACAGAAAAAAAGATACACAATTGGCTGTCACAGATTTCTGACTTAAGTCCTTGGTCAGAGAGAGCACATTTTCTTCTACATCATTTATCAGAATCAGTATTTCTCCCACACGCAGCAACAACTCAGTCCATGTGCAAAAAAAAAGGCAAATACCTGCACCCTCTCCTTACAATTGATAAATGCTACTTAGAGATAATGTAGCTGACTGTGATAGAAAATATTACAGTCATGTATAATTTATAACTGTAAAAATCTATGCCTTTAAGCATCTTTTCTACATATTTTCATTACTCTCTATATTCTGTGCTTTCCAAAATTCTGGGACTGCTGCCACCTTAGAGACACGACTGGATCGAGTATATCAGCATGCAATCATCACTTGGATATTAAATGAAACAACAACCTGTACATTTTACACCTGAAGATCGTTAATCCCATACCGACCTAAAACTGTGACCCAAGGAAACAATGAGCCTTTTGCGAAGCTCAAAAGCAACCAGATTTCTTTCATTAGGAAGTTGTCTACAGCCCTTGGACTTAATCCACAGAAATCTAAATAAAATGGACCTAAAATCTACTTATAGCTCTCTAGTTCTCAAAAAAAAGTCAGCTCCAAGAACTGATTTTATTTATTTCACGTGAAGAAAAGACAGCCAGTCTTGTCACCTGTAACAGCTCCCTCAAATCTGAACACAGAACACTTAGAAATTGGACAGCATGCACAATCTAATGATTCCTGTCATAATACTGCAGTGACACCTGTTTTTAATACTGCTGTGATTTCAGTAACCCAAACCCTAGAAGGCTGCACAGCATTATACTGGGAATGCTGGGTAATACTTGTAGTAGCAACAGAAAAAGAAGTGCTTGGTCATCAGCTATGGGTCCATAGCATGAATTTCAAGGCATCTTATTTGACCAATTCACAAATGAGTTCTGCCTCCCCATCCTCCACGCCTGTAGCTACCTTGGCTTGACGTGTTTTTACACTCACTGCAGCCTCAGCCAAGAGATGTGTTGCAAACAGAGTACTACTGATCTTTGCTCTCTTTGGGTTTGCAGTGAATTGCAGGATGGTCTCTGAAGAAAACAGTAAAAGGCAGCATAATTTCATTGGTCTCAGGAAAGGACGTGACATTTCCACGAAGGTGGTCTGAAGAAACAAAGCCAGTAGCTTTGAAGCTGCATAGAGAACACCATTTCTTGGGGGCAGAGTAAGCGCTGGGTCAGACCCTGTACTAGGAAGATACAAATGACCTCTTCACAGGCCTTTGTTTCCAAAATATCTTCAAGAGACTTGGGATTTCAGCTGAAGTTTTATCTGCTTTCTGTTCGTTAGTAATGGCATTAAAAATGTAGTACCTTGCAAAGCACCAAAAGACTGACACTTAATCATCGTTACGGTATTGCATGATCTAGTTCAGAGATCTGCCCTAGCTTCTTGATGCTCAGCAAGAGTTCAGCTGGTGTCTCCACCACCTTCTGCCTTCAAAACTGTCATCCTGCAAAACTGCTCCAGCAGAATCCCTGCACTAGAATGGGGTTCCCCAGTCACTCAAAGAGGACTCCACTGAACTGCACAGATCTAGGAAAGGAAAACAGACGCATCCTAGCATGAACCTTCTAAGGAGATTTATAAATCATCCCCAGATTACTTAAGTTTACCACACAGTGATTTACCTCTTCAAGTGCTCTAATATATTATTGAAGTAGAGCAAGTTCTATCATTGTGCTAATGCAGTGGCAAAATAAGAAATTATGACATGGTAAGAGTATTACATATGCATGAAGTGATCCTGCTTGCTAGGATAACACTACGTGATGGTTAGAATTAATTTTCTAACTAGAAGACAATGTTGTTAACAACGTGTGTGGGAAAAAAGGTTGATTTAAAAATCAAGTAATGTCTGTGTCGAAATCAGATACCACTTCAGTAACGAGTGTGTTATAGCCCAAGAGAAATGATTAGACATTTTCAGTGTAACAGTGAAAAAACCTTTCCTGACTCATGCAAGTAAATCAAGCAGGACTTTCAGAAACAGTCATTTGACTGAGCAAGACAGAGCAATTCTCAAGCAGAGCCACATGGCTTCACAGCCTCACACCCAGAAGAGTTTCTCAAGTTCCGTG
>NW_010388874.1:0-29374 GCF_000710305.1 Buceros rhinoceros silvestris | reverse complement strand
GGAACAATAACACCTGCCTATTTTGGTACACAAGTTCCTTTCCTAAAGAAAAGATTTCTCACCAAGGATGGGGCCAAATTCTCTTTCCTAGTTCAATTACCCATGAAAAGCACGGCTCCTCCTTCGCCAGTCTGTGCATGGGCAACCCAATACCACTTACCGACCCACTGAATTCCAGCACAAAGGCTGGAATAAGGAGGTTGTACAGGAAAAGGACGAAAGCATAGGAAAGAGGTAGCATCATCTAGTACAGAATTCCCACCACCCAAGTTGATGACAGCTTCTGATAGGAGCAGCACAGGTAAGGAGGGACAGATAGCATCCACAGGTTTCAGTTTCCAGAGGCTGAAACAGGAAAGCGGCGAACTGCTGAGGAGAGGGGGCTGACAGAGGGGAACACTCCCCAGAACATCTGTCACAGAACTGCCTCTTGTACAGACCAACCATAGATTTTTCTGAACACCATGAAGAACTGCAGGCAAACGAGTGGGTTTGTTTCTACACAGTGCTATTCCCAAAATAAAAATCACACAAACAAACCCCATACAGCATCACGTGCTCCCTTCTCCACCTTCCTGCACAGAGGGATGGACACATACTCACACCCATGCCCACCACCCTTCTTCAGTTCCTCCAGTGAAACCATCTTATCTTTATCTGCTATCCAAGCCTTCCTTTTCCCTGCACGCTCTTCTCATCCTTTGTTTCAGCATCCAGGCCAGACATCGCTTTATGAAGTGAATATCAAGCCCCAAGCATCTGCTCCACACATCGCTGCTTAGGCAGACGTTCTCAGCTCCCACTTTCTCTGGTTACTGTTTCCTCCTCCTCTTCCTCTGCCCACTCTCACATCCACAGCCAACCTCTCACTTCCCCCACCCCCCACCCCTTTCTTTTAGCATGGTTCGGTTCTTCTGCCTGTTTGGCTTATGTAGAAACTGCCATTCACACACACCCAGTTCCCCAAAGGTACAGACAGACATTAAGGAACCGCTATAAATAGAGCAAAGCAAAAGGGTTTGGTCTAGTCCTGAAGTATTTGAAGTCTGCAGTGCTGCAATTGCTTTAAAGCATCTTAAAGCACATTCCTAGCAAACCCATACACTACTGAATATCCTGACAGTAGCTTTTAGACTTTTAATTCCCAATAGCTAGCATGTATCTACAACCGTATGCCTGTGTCTGATAGTTTAATAGCCATACTATCAGCCCCTAGATACCCAACAGTCATTAGCCATACCTTGCAGCCTGAGATGCAACTGAACAAGGTGGGGAGGGATAGAAAAGAGTCTCAGATCAGTCTGAAAATTATTTCCAACAATCTTCCACACAGTATGCGCCAAAAGATGCTCTAGACTAAAGTAATCTCTAATAAACAATGCAGAAAAATCATTTACTGTGTGACTTATCAGAAACCGCTGTGCACTTCAGAGCAGGCAGACATCTGTGACATCTGTTTCAATGAAAACCCCCGAGGAATATTCCGCAGTTTGGCACTGCAGCTGAATGTTATAATGTCAAATATGAAGAACATAACACAGCAGGGTGTCCAGGGACAGGGAAAGGCAATCCAAAGGACTGCCCTAGTTTCTGTTAAAAATAGGTCAAAAAGCCGGTGTAATCAAAGTCTGGCAGCGCATACTAATTACTAACAGCATGTCTTACACTCGCATTGAGTGGAAGCAACCCATACACAGTCTTATTAGCTAAATACACAAGAAGGCTTTTTAGTTATTTAATATTCAAACCAAAAATGTAGATTTCCTATCACTGCAAGAAATTGGTTTTACTCTGGACGACCTTTCAGATTAATTTCCAGTTAAATCAATAACTAATGGAGACATACTTTCCTCATAATGATTTAAAATTCGTTAATGTAGGTTTGCTGAACAAATATGTTGTGCTCTGAATCTCAAATCACTCGTGGATGTTAATTACAGGACATGAGATTGCTGCACAAGAGCATACAAGACCACTCGTGATAGCATTGGCAGAAAGGAAATGGAATCAGAGTAGAGAGAAGAATTTGTACATTTTAAGGCAAAAAGCTGTAATTGGAAGACAAAGATGGATCTCCGTATCTAAAAATTGATACACATCCTCATATTTAAGGCCAGTCAGCAACCTGACAATTCTTTTTAATTTGTGGAGAGAGTAGCACAGGAGGAAAGAGCCACTGTAATGATAGAACATCACTCATTTAGCTTTAATCACAGATTGCTCTACAAGCCTGTGTTTTGAGAGCTGAAAAGGATATAAGAAAAGGGGGAAAAGATGATAATTTCATTTTGCAGTTTATTAAAAGCAATAGATGAACTGACCTGTTAAACAAAGGCTCTTCCCAGAGACCTCAAGTGATCTCACAAAATCCTCCTGAATTAACATTTGTAATGAAATAAAGAAAAGAAATGTTGAGTCTGCAAGTGATGTGACAATGATTTCACAGTTTGATAGGTACTTAACTTGTACATGGCAAAGCTACTGACTTGTCTGTATCACCTCTCCCCTTTGATCTGTTTGCCCTACCAGAAAAGTCAGAAAAAGCAATAGCATATTTACTAGGGAACGACATCATGGGTCTCCACAGCCTAAGAAGAGATTGCAAAGAAATGCACCCAGAATATTATTTTCCTTGAGGAGTACTGCTCCATTTTCAAGAGGAGGAACGGCGAACTGGACAGGCAAATATAGCATTTCTTTTTTTCTACATCACTATTGAATTAGCACAATTTTAGCCAAGCAACAAATGTGTTTGGAAAGTTAATTAATCGTGAACAAAGGAAAGGTTCCTTCTTCCTGCTCTAATGCAAACATTTTGGATGGAGCTAATGTGTATAACTTGTTAATAGCAATTTGCTACTCACACAGCACAGCAAGTTTAAAGACCAGAAAATGCACTTGTCCCTTCAAACGACTAGATTTCCCAATTATAGCAGAAGCCACACTCAGCAGTTCAAAGAAACTTTGTTTTCTCACATCATTTTAAATTAGGAACAAAAGAATCTCATTTACTTATAATCTTTATAAGGTTTGGGTTTTTTTAAACAATTGGATAATTCTATCCCTGAAGTTGAAACAAACGCCTGCCTCAGCAGAGGTCTTGTGGTGAAGAGCACTGTTGATGGTGTTTGCAGTCAGAAATGGAGAAAGAGCTGGGTGGAGCATTATTTGCTCAAGAGCACGTAAGCGAGCATTGCTTGTCGAGAAATGACGGTGTTAATTCAGGGTAGTTGAACTGGGTATACCATATTTACGATTGTGTTTCTCAAAGTTTATTTTTTCCTGCGGTATTAGATACTTTGAGGTTACGTATGAAAATACTAATGTAGGAAGTTATCCATGCACAAGGGTAAAAGCAGGCTCTAAGTACTTGGCCCCATAAGGCCATAAGTACATAACAAATTCAGACACCTTCGGTTTTTACTGGCACTAAGCATCCTTGTACTAATGTAATTCTGTACAAAATTACACCAAAGCAGCAAGACATTTTAAGGCTTTTGACCCAAGAATTATTGCTTCCAAGTCAGGTTCTTCTGAAAAACACATCTGTCCTGAAAATCCATTCAACCCCCCCAAGCAGGATTTTGCTGACAGCATATTCAGACACGTGAGGAAAGATGACCCGTGTTCTAAGAAGTGGATGTGCATGGATGGATTAGGTATATTAAGAAAATTTACAGAAAGTTCTGCAAGAAAGCTATCAATTTATCAGATAATCAATATCAACATTTTCCAAAGTCAGAACATGTGAACTTGGTAAAATCTATCTAGACTTGGCTTTTTCCAATCTCTTCATTTTGACTTATATAATTTCCAACTTGTTTAATACATCTAGATAACCTGAAGGAACAAGAGACTGGCAGTGAAGACAGAACAGCATGGCATGAAGGCTGTGATCAGCAGCATTTACTGTATTAGATGGTAGGTCACAGAAGCTGAGTGTTGAAAAAAATCTAGAGGAGCTCTGATGAAAGTATCCTGTATTTCAGAAACAGTTACAAGTATTTCTTTGAGAGGGTTAATTTGACTATATTAATAATGGCAGCATCTTCCATTTTCTCCTGACAGAATCAGTCCTGGGAGGCAAGATCAGTAGGAGGTCGATTGGTGAAGCATTACAGTTGGACACATCATTTAATAGAGGCTAGCTAATGCTTAAGGTTACCAATCTGTTGAAACCAGCCATCCAGATAGTAACTCTACAAACTCTCCGGTTCCAACAGTGCCAACATGGACAAATGGGTCTGCAGCAAGTCGCTTGTGAAGAGTATTGAAGTTCTTGCAATTCAAAGACAACACCTACCTCAGTTTGCTTATCTCTATGCTTTCAAGGCAAAATGTCCTTTACTATTATTTAATAGTACATCATAAGAAAAATGGAAGAGGAAATTACAGTATAGTCAAATTTTGGAAGCACTTTGCACACCAAAGATTCTTTCATGAACTCTATATTACGAGCAGGAGGAGTCAAGTGAAGAAGTATAGCTGCACGCTTACAGGCTCAGAAAATCCAGTCACTAGTGTGTTGCTGTTTCTCTTGACCTTAGCCACAGACTTTTGAATTCTCCACAATCACAGTCCAGCTCACATAAAACCTCACATTTGAGAGGAAGAAAAATATCTCAGAGCAAGTCACATGTGACCAGTGACCATAAATGAACACTGCATACAAAAATTGTATAAACAAATTAGCTTAGTTTATTAAAAAGTAGACATGATACCTGGTGAAGATACCTGGTGTCAGACATTGCTGAGTACAAATACTAATTAAGAACTCATCATTCTTCACATTTCACACACACACCCCCACCCCGCATTTTTATAACCTAGGAATTGCCACAAATATTTTCTTAAAAAAAAAAGAGAGAAACAAGAGTTGTGTCCCATAACTAAGATTATGGGAAACTCGTCTCTCCTTGCACGTGTATTAATGCTAAATGAAATTTCATGCATACACAATGAGCAGATACAAACATCCTTTATGTGAAAGCTTCTGTCCAAAGCAGATTTTTCCATCCAATTTCCCCAAAGAACGAAGTCTTAGGCAATCATACTACACTTGTGGTTGGCCAGATATCTGTCCTCCCAGCAGCTTTTTACCACACTTACCAATTTAAGCTTCATTTGCCCTTTCAAAATTTTACAATTCTAACAGAAATTGGCAGCTATGCAAAAGGAGATGAGGAAAGAAACACGGATGTGTAATTATATTTTCAGAGATTTAACTCATTCACCTGCCAAAACCCTCTCTTATTCAAGCATCTGGAAAGCCCATACCCCAATAAGCCCAGGGACAACAGGCACACAAAGCCAGGCCCAGGGCAGCCAGCAAGCTGCTGGTCAGGTCCAGGAGCAATGTCCCTGCTCACCACTCCCTCATCAATGCCTGCATCACCCTTAATTTCCCTGGGGTCCCCCTTCAGCACTTAGATATCGAAGGGAGAACCCGGCTCTCCCAAACTGACCTTAGCTCATTAGTACACACCAATAGGTGCCTGTCCTAAAAATAAATTTTAAGAATCTGAAAAAACAAGCAGGCACAAATTTATGTTACTTTAAATCTTTTTTGTGTATTTTAATTGACACAAAAAAATCAACAAGCCCTTCGAGCAGTATAGATAATTATATAAATAAAGCAGCAGAAGAGGCTGAACCTGGTTCTATTGCCAAGTTTTAAGTACATGTTCAGAACTGCCCAATGTGCCAAGCTTCCCTTGTTTCAATGCATTGCTTTTCTACCCTGCTTTATTAATTTCTGAGACCTATTTGGACAAAGCTTTTTGATGCTCCATCGTTTAACAACATTCCCCACCAAACGCAGAGCAATGCTTCAGTACACCACACCTGTTAAAATTCAGACTCACTTTTCAAGCAGGGCTGAGTAAAAGCAACAAGAGCACAGTCCTAAGACAATACCTGAAGTGGCACACAAAATATTGATATTCTGATAACGTAAGTTTTAAAGTAAACATGTGATGTCTCATAATTAAGTCATAAGACACGTCATCAGCTCACTACAACGGTCTCAATGCTTCCCCTAAAAGCCAGGCTGCCCCTGGGGAGCCATCTTGCTAATATTTCTCAGTAGAACGTAGTCTGAGCACAATTACTGCTAATTTTACTTACCTCGTTTACTTGGTATCTCAGAGTTTTATAATGGCTGCCACTTCTGATGCATTTTAATATGGTTTAAAAAGGAATCAGGCTGAAGAAAGAGAAGAAAACCCCATTGTCTCCTTTCCTTGTGTAGCTGAAATCTAACTGCAAGCGCTTTTCCATTTTTCTGGTAGAACTACCAGTTTTTCCACACAGGTCTCATTGCTGAAGATGCACATTGCAGCTCAGTACAAGGATCTAAGTGGTACCAGAGCACAGCATACGCTGGAAATTTTTCAAAAGCACAGTCAGACCCTGGACAGCCTGTGGATAGATTCTTGGGGGCAGGAGAGATGGCGAGATCCCTCACCACTACAGACAAAAAACAGGACCCAGTCTCCAGTTTCCTGGGAGATGCTGTTACACGAGGGAGGTTGCATAGTGATGCAGCTACAGCTGGAAAGGAGAACCACGACAGAAGCACCAGCTCAGAGTGCAGGGCACACCACAAAGGACCACCAAAGGCATGTATGATGAAGAAATGCACGGGATGGACCCTTCTGGGTTTTTCCCCTCCCAGCAGCAATCAGCCCCCTCTCCACTTGATGTTCTCGCTCTAGCAGCAATAGCTGTGACCTCTACAGGCTGTTTCTTATGCTCACAAAACCACAGGATTCAAAATTAGCAAATGAATGTTTAATCAATTAATATCAGGCAAGTGTGACAGCCTCAGATAAGCCAGTCTTTTCCACAGCAGGAAATCACCAACATTTCATTAAACAGAGCGTATTTCCATGCATTCCTCATGTAAAACAGCAGTGATAAAACAAAAGGAAAAATAATCCTTTAGAGGGGTTTGTGGAAATTGCCTTTTTTTAATGTAGAACACAACAGTGTATCAAGCCTTTGGTAGCTATGTAAGAAATTAAAATGGAAAGCCACAAAAATATTTTAGTTTCAGACTCACTGAACAGATTACCCCACAATTCCCATGGTTTTTCAAAGAAGTCTGAAATTCTGATAATTGTCTCCACCTCATGCGCTGGGTAACTCTTCTCCCGCTGTTACTAACCAGCGGCAGTAAGCACTCTAAAATTTTACATCTTCATCAACCCACAGAAAATGCTCCTTATGTGTACGAAGCAGCAGCAGTTTCCTGACATGGGCAGAACTGGACGCCACTGCTCAGTACACATGCTCTTGGGAGTCTCTGCACAAGGCATTTACATTACTCAAAGAGGGCACCTTGACAAGGGGCTCTAGTTACCCACAAACCTTTCCACCAATTAGATTTTCCAACAGCCCCTCAACCAGGCAACTCCTTCCTGGGGAGCGAGCTGGGAGCCCAGAGGGTTCTCAATGCTCAGGCACATCCTTGGCAGCAGGTCTGGGTCTGTTGCAGACTGAACATCTTCCTCCATTCAGAGAGATCGGGGAGGGGTGACATTGAAAAAATTGTAAAGACTTCTATTGACACACACATGCACACTGTGGGGACAACAATTGCTGAACCAGAAGTAGCATTCCATCCTTCAGTGAAAGGCAAAAATTAATCTGCTCTTCTTTGACACACCAAAGTTTCCACAGAGCTCTAAATGAGGCTAATTACAGGCTAAAGGAACAGGTGTGAGTGGTTTTTTAAGAGTTTTCACAAAGGACATAGACCCATGCTCAACAGTTACCAGTGAGCACTTTTCCCTCAAGTGCTTAGGGCTTACCTTTTCAGAAACAATATTGGGCTCCTCTCCCAGAGCAGGTTTATGTATGCATATTTCCATCAATCATTTTTCATTTGTGACAGTAACTGCTGTCCCTCCCTGTGAACAGTCTTCACCTTACACAGACCATGCTGCTGCTCATGTGAATGGCAAGGCACTGATTTCCCAGGCCACCACCACCTTTCTACCTTTAAACCCCACATCCTCAAAGCTTCTTGCAGATCATGAGCTCACAGAGACCACCAGCCACCTGTTAGTAGGCTCATCTATTTAATTTACAGCAGAGGGATGCATCCTCTCCCAGGAAAACAATGGAATAGTCCCTTTCCAACACTAGTTGAAATCAGCAAGATTCAACAGCAGTACCAGCAACTTTGGGAATAGTGAATGGGCACTTTGTCAAGTTTTTCCTGCCCTGTCATTCTCCAATAGCATTCAAAGCAGCACCAGGGCTGTCAAAAAAGCTCTCAGTGCAACAAAGCTGTCTTACTTCAGTTCCTTAGCAGTGTCCTCTATGGGACTCCTTGGTTAAACAGGTAGGGCATACCAAGAAGTGAAAGAAAAAAATTCACTTTTTCATCCTCAGGAAAAAACTTCCAACCAATAAATTTTCTATTGGTATGCTCTTTTTCTTAAGAAAAATAAAAATGCATCCCTACTTTTAAAATATCATAACAGTCAAGCCAAGTGTCCTCTAAGACTTTACAAATACTCTAAATCCCACATAGAGCCAGACCTCTTGGTTTAAACGGGAATTTGCAACCCGTGTCTGGATCCTGACAGAACACGCAGACTTCTCCCCTTCAGTTCACATACATTGATAAGCCATTTGTCTGGGAATGAGATCCCCCTTGTATGTAAGTAATTAAGAAAATGTGTATTTTAGAGCAGGATGGCTGCCCTGCAGGTTATGCATTGAAATTCCTCTACTGCACAGCTGGTAGCCAAGTAGGCTTCTTCTAATAAAATCTAAGTTCGCCTTTAGCCTCCCTGTAAATGTGGTATTTACCTTATGTTAACAATCTCTCAGCAGTGATAATAAATGCACTGACATAATGCACAGACAGAAAATAAATAGTTTTCTACAGCGTGTATCTGTATGACAAAATAATAGAACTACATTCTTCTGTGCAGGAGCATCTGCCAAGTCTGATAAGCAACTGCAAGAAAACACTTTTAATGTATAAATCATGATCCAGGTACAACACACAGAAGAAAATTCAAGTTGTCTGAACAATGAAATGCTCTGGAATTAAATCCTTGGATGTTTGTTACTTATGTGCCTTGCAGTGGGCGTAGTATCACCTCCAAACACAGTCTTTGACTCAAAACCCCCAACCAAATAGAGAAAATCTTAAATCCGAGGCTGTGCACAGCCTTTCACTCTCAGAAACATATTTTCTATTTTCCAACCATATATTTGCATATATTTTCCACACAAAATTTGCCATACAGTGTATATTGATACAAGCATTACAACAAGTAGCCTAGAACCCACCACATTACACTTGAAATAGTAGAATTCCATTGAAGGTGAAGGAAACACTTTCTTGAATGCACTCAAGATTAAATGCTCTGAACAGAGCTATGTAGAGTCTATAATTGCAAAAAGCATGTCACTATACCACCTTAAAACAAGGGCAAGAGTGTTTGAGAGGGGGAAAACTGTATTTTGCTGGCAAATTATATTATTACCGCTGTGCCAAAACACAGCGAGCAGCAGTGACTTGAAAGTTATTCAACTAGGGGAGGAGATCTCTCTGGTGCAGATTTGGGTTTCTCCCGGTCCAATTTTTGTTGTAAATAAGTAAACATTCAGATTTTCCAAAAGAGAGAAGTACAGATAAGTTCTCTTCTATGGAAACTTGTGATCTATTAAGTGAATGAAGAGCAGCTGTCCCTAGCCCTCTCTTTTTGAGCCCTGCTTGCCCATTATAACAAGGAAGAGAAGAGAAAGTGTAGTTTCCCCTAGTAAGTGGCCAAAATGCCATGCCTGAGGGCCCAGACTAGACTTTGCATCCATCCCTGGGTGGAGCAGCTTCACCAACTGAAAAATAATTAGCAACAGGCACAAAAAAAACCTCAGAATTTTGTAAACATAAAACTTCTCAGGATGATTGTTAGCATTTGTAATTTTCAGGGTTGGTAACACTAATCCTACTACTTAAACCTCCAAGTACTTCTAAATAGTCATTAGAATAAGCATCCGACAGGTATATAAACACTAACAACAAATTCTTAAAGTCAGCCAAAAGGGCTCTACTTATTTATGTAATTTGCCACTACCTCTAAAGTGTGTGCTTGTAAATTGTAGAGTAGGTGACACTGAATATTTGATCCTAGCTCATTAAATCCAGAGTACATTTAATTTAGAAATACACTACATAAGGCAAATGCCCTTTTCAGCTAAATATATTTAAAATATATGGGCAGTTAATTTAAAAAATATATTTTCATGAGAATCCAACATTAGAAAGGTCTTAACATCATCCCAAACTCCTATGGCTGCAATTTCATTGAAAACATGAAGTTGGGGGTAGCCTGGCCAGACATTTACCTATGGGAGATACACCAACCCCTCAAGCTAGCTTTCGCAAAACCAGCCGTTTAGCAGAAAATTAAGAGCTAGGAAGACTAATGAGCTCAAACTACAACATTCAAGTGAACCAATGGGATGACCATTTCATCCCCTACGGTATTGCTTTGAAAGGCCAACAAGTGCTTCCCAGTCACTTATCTCTCTTGTACTTCACATCCAATCCTATCAGAGGCTCCTACTTACATATTTTATGACCCAGTCAAGGAGGCTGGTGCTCAGCTGGCCAGTTCTGTCCAAGTTCCTTCCTTGCCACTGCCAAAACTCCACTAGCGATAAGGCTTCCTTATCTGCCTTGCCATTAGGTGGCAATGCAGCAACACACATCACTCGCATCCTGGCACAGTGGCTGATGACCCAGCCACTGGTACTGCTGGCAAAACTGACAGCGATAGAGTATTTTGAAAACAACTGACTGAAAAAACATACATTCATTGTTTTTCTCTCTGTTGCACGCCATCTACAAAATTTGATCTACAACTCCAGCCCAAGTGTTTAAAGCACATGTTCCTAATTTAGTGTGATAAAGCTTCCTTCTGGAACTTCATTTAGCTGAAAACAACTATCAAAGCAAGGACACTTCTAGTATGTCTGATGGACAGACAACAGTTTGGAAGGTCAAACAGGTACCTGACAGATGGCAGGACACAGTTCTCCTGCAAACCACGGAATCATGACGACCCACATCAGTAAAAGACTGGCAGGCAGTGGTCTCAGTTCTCTTCACACTCCACTGCATCACTTGAAGGTTTATTACAAAGCAAGGAGCAGAGATAATCTTAACTTTCATCACAGGCTATGAGTTCCCTCGCTGCTCCAGTATGTCACATTGTACACGACTATCAAACGAGACTGTGTAGAGCATCAAGCATTGACTTAGTCCAACATCTACTCAAACAAAAAAGGAGCTCCAAGTGTTTCTTTCACTTCAGATCTGCTCCTGTTTTGCCCTGATCTTTATTTTTATAGCTTAAAGGTTCAGGAAGGGTTGTCTAGGGCAGATGTGATGAACTTTAAATAAACCTAGGAGACTCCTCTTTGCTCAGAGACCCAGAACAAAAGGAGAGACACTGCTCCATCCTGAGAGCAGAAGGATCGTATCATGGGTGAGAGCTCATACCTCCCTGTCCTGCCAAACTACTTAGACCAGCCCAGAGAAAAATCAGTTCCAAAGGCTTTTTATAAACACTTCATTTCCACAAGACCCAAATGCTGCTTTTCTACACACCACTGATGTCTAGGCCTTAAAAGATAATAGATGTGCTTTAAGGGATTAATTCTGTAGTTATCAAGAAAAATCACCAGAGATTTTGGAGGTGTTTTGACTAGGAAAGCATGTTCCATGTTTCAGTTTGTCTGGCTGAACTGGGAAATAAGCTTGTGTCCTACAGGGAAAAATCCTCAGCGAAAAAATATTTTTAAAGTTTAAAAATTTCATATTGGTTAAATACTTCCTCCCCCTTCCCACCCCCCCATGAAAGTGTAACTCAGTCATGTTTGAACATCCTAGATTTCTCTTTGTCTTGCTTTATGTTCATAGTGCCAGAAAAGTAGCTTTTAACTAAGCTGGAGTCAAACACTCTGGGAATTGTTGTGTCTTCATCCACGCTTGGTCTGACTTCTAACCAGACCACTTCCTCTAGAGGGAATCAAAGTCTTTTATGTCACAGGGTCACAAGCTACGACATATGTAAGCGCTCTGCAGGAATTCAACAAAAGCATTTGCAAATAGAAAGGAGAAGGGAAAATTGCTTCCATGAAGTCTTATTCATTGACTCTCAAATTCCTGCAAATGAATTCCCCAGTCTGCTTCTTATTTTGTTTGTGGACCATAACATTGGCCTTTGCATTCAGCTTGTCTTATGAAATTCAGCTGCACTGAGTAGAGAGATCAGCTCCGAAGAGCCAAGGAAACAAGAGATCCAAGTGCAAACATCTCTCCCCTCAGCATCTTTTGCAGCACCAATCCAGATGAGGGAAATGGAAGATTCAAATTCTTTATCTACTTTCATTTAGGGGAGTAAGAACACAAAGAGACACATGGAAAAGTCCAGCTACTACACAACGCAGTTTTGAAAGCTGTAGCCTGTAACAGAAACCTCGATCAGTCAGGCCTTGCAGTGAAATCTGGGCTACTTAAATACAGAGAACTAAACTAGAAGTTTTATCTGTGTGCAAAGATGACGGCACTTAAACTTTAATCTTTTAAAAACTCAACCCTCCATTTGAAGTGAAAACATTCCTTTAAACTCATTTCATTAGACAGAAGACAACAGAAGCATTTTAAAGGCTTTTACCAAATCCCCCCATGCCTGCTGTGTCCCTCCAGACAGGCTTTTAATTCCAGGTCTGTTTTCAGTTAACTTAGTGACGGAGCTGCGGCAAAACACGCATGCATCATCCCCTGAAGCCTTCCTTATTGGTCTATACTCCTCACTACCATCTTCAAGGATTCTGGCTCCAGGTATGCCTTTCCTGCTCCTTCCCCTGCCTGCCAGCTTCTGAAAAATTGTCCAGTTTCTCCCCTGAAGCAGCATGATCCTGCCAGGGAGCTCCACCTGACCAGCCAAACGCATTTCCTCTAAGGAATATAATACAAATTGCAAAGAAAGTAGTAAAAACCCAGATACTGCCTGTCATAACAAAAGGGGTGGTTTTTTTTTTTTTTTTTTTTTTTTTTTTTTTTTTTTTTTTTTTACACACGCTGCCTTCTCTTGCATACACAAGTTTTTCTTTCCAGGTGCACCCCCTGTACTCAGAGAGAGGGATGCAAAGCCATGGGCACAGTGGGCACATTGAATGGGGAAATCAGCCACACTGTTTGCCACAGAGAACTTTACAGAACAAGAGCATTTTGTTTCTCGGAACATTTCCATCCATTTTCCCCTTTCATTACCTGTATTTGGGCACCTTGGTAGTCAGTGGCCATTAGCTGCTCAGCACCTGCCTCCTCAATGTGGAGATTCCTGTGCGGGGCCATCTGAGTACAACAGGACAAGCTGATAGAAATGTGTACCTGTGACTGAGAAGCCTTTGGAGATTTTCATGCCTCAGGCAGCCTATGGAAGCCAAAAGTCACATCCCCATGTGCATGTGTTGTCAGGAGAACTTGAGAATTCATCTTTGGGAGAGTACAACAATTCATCTAAATCAGGCGGTCAGAGGGGAATGTGTCTTCTTAATCCTCACCCAAAGTGAATGTCTAGTAATCCATAAATAGCTACAACTCCTTATGAACAGCCTGCTTTAATTACATTTCCCTAAATTAAAAATTCAAAAGAAATACTTTAATGAAGACAGGTTGTAGCTGCCTGCCTACAAATACTCCAAGTTTTTGCCAAAGGGGCTGAAGGAGCCACTCAAGCTGCTCTAACTGTGGTAAACGAGGAAGGATAAGCAAAAGCCATGGTTTGAATTTTGCATTTAAGGTAAAAACATACAGACAAAATAGGGCAAATTTTTCAGTGGAGACCTTTTGATTCTGATGTTTGTTCTCTAATGACACTGTCTCTCTGGAGCCGCACAAAAGTTGACACAAACCCGGATCACCAACTTCACCCTGTACCCTACGTGATCTGTCCTAGAACAGCAAACCAAGACACAAGGATTGCAGAAGACTGAAAAGAGCATACAATAAATAAAATAGTTTAGAGTGAAGCAGCAGCTCATTTTAGCGTGCATTCTTCTCCTCACTATCTCTGTTATCACCATAATCACAATGCTGGTGGAGAAAAAGCATTATGCCAGAAAATGACCAAAGAATGCCCTACAATACCTTGTTTAGCTTTCACACTTAGGTATCGCATGAAGATTTACACCTGATAGGGGTTGACAGCTCAGTTCAGTTCACATTTACCACACTAAACCAGCAACAGCATTACACAGGTAAAAAAAAAAAAATCAGAAGCAGCCTATAATCCCTATCCTCATTGCTACAAAGATGACTTTTGGTAATGGAGAGTTCTTAAAACTTATATTTTGACTAAAAGATTAAGTGAAATACATATGAAGCTACTCTAAAGGTTTGTATTGAGAACAAAGCGTTCCTTGCTGTCAGCTTGAAAGCAGTCACGTCCCCTAGCTTTGAGATGTGCCTTTGCGCAGGAAAGGTGCGAGGACCTTTGGTACCCTCGTGTGACTCGCAGCACGGCCAGGCACACAAAGGAGCTGCGGCAGGCTGAAGCGAGGTACAGATTTCAAAGCAGCACTGCTCTCTGGGAGCTTTCCACTATGCTTTATAGCTGCTGGCTTTTACAGGCATTATTTTTTAAAATAATCGCCCTGTTGAAAGCAGTGCTCGAGATTAAGCTTAGCAGCGAGAAAGTTATTTTACTTATCACCGATTTATGCATTATATATAAGCATTGATATATATTCATTGTTATCATCTCTACACTGTTCCTATAACTCAGAAAATATTACAGGCCTAATCACCCTTCTGTAGGGCAGGATCCAAACAGCTGCCAGACCACTTGGTTTGCTGGGTGGTTTTTTTACTGGTAGGAAGTTCAGTGTAATCAATGAACTCACACCACCATAAAATCTATATGAAAAGCAGAGAACAAGGCCAGGGATGAGCAGATCCTCCTCTGATTGATAAAGTTCACATACTTGCTACCCAAGAAGCACTAGACACAGCATGCACTAACTGTTCTGCAATAAATAATGCCAAGCACAGAGTGGATTGTGCAAGCCTGATAATGGCGTCCCGCAGGGCTCCCTTACCAATAATAGGGTAGAAGTTTGAAAGAACACTCCCTAAGCAAAACAGTAATGAGAAAACGTAGTCATTAAGAGGAGATCAGTGTAAAAACCCTTGATTTTATAGGAAGAATAAGTAGCAAAATGGAATCCTGTATGTAAACTCAAAGCCAAAAATTACATTACTAGAGAGTTATTTACAAGGCAATATGACACTGACTCAGATTCAGGGAAACTCACGCAATCTTTGTCCTACCTTCTTGTATGTTTGCTCAGTGCACTAGAGTGTCATGCCACAAAAGGTAGCTGATTACAAACAAACGTCTATCACATTGCTTATTTACCATGCTTCTGCAAGACCAAATACAGTTGCTGGCAGCAGAAGCTGTTATCCTAGGCATAAAAGATAAATTTTAAGTAGTAACCACTGGGGCAAGGTGACCAAATTTGGCTTCTTAAGCCAGCAGAGAACATCTGGTCTCTATGGGTACAAGAACCAAGTCAGTCTGCCAAACGGATGTGCCTCTGAGATCAGGCTACAGAGAAACACACACCCTTTTTCAGATGGAAGCTACAGAGTACAATTAACAGCCAAGAGCTCTAGGATCCCAGCTATAGGACACAAGCTCAAACTTCAAGGGTCTGATCTATGAAGAGTTAGGATGCAAGTCCAACATACATCTGTCCCTGTCCCTTCAAGGCCACCCAGGCATTCATTCCCCAAGAAGCAGCCTCTGAGGTTCTGCCAGTGCCACAAAAACTGGCTTTTAACTTTTACCACTGAAGCTACAGTTAGGTCTGAAGCGAGCATTTTTATGGTACAAGAAGGAGGTTAAGATTATCACCATCATCCATCTGAGCCAGGATGGAACAGAATTTAAGACAACAACGAAGCAGCGTTGTCACAGCCTTAGGGCCTTCCTCTGCTGACTTGCACAGGCTGGAGAGACACACACCAGAGGTGCTGAGCCTCTCCAGATACTGCAAAAATACCTCCTAATGAGAGGTGGTAGGAAGTCTAACAAGTCACTGCCAGCTCCCTCTCTCTCTGTAACAAGTTGTAACTTGCAAGAACATAGAAAAGCAAATGATTCATGTGTCAACTCTATTTGAAAAAAAAGGTGAAAAAAGCATCAAGACAGCATTGAGATCAACATGCTATGCATTTATGGCGAGAACAGACACATAACCATAACCTCTGCACCTGAGAAGGACACATCTCAACCTAAGAAGAAGCTCCTTACCTTGTGATAAAGCACTGCCCACAGTTTTTTTCCCCCCCTAACAGACAGGTAGAGAGCAGAGTGGGTTGGTTAGAGACTTTGCTAGCAAGCAGAGAAGGGGTGAGGTACCACAGCCATATGGGACCTTCAAACTGGTGTAGATAATAGCAAGCTTGTTACTAACACTGCACACAAACATACACGCGCTGCTCCAAAATCGTGACAGCATATTCTCAAACTGCATCTCCTCAGCTCCAGAACCATGCAGTTAGTACAGCCGTGAGCATACACAGTGTAAGCCTTCTCATGCTATCACACCCTTCTACCAAGAGCCAGGCTGACTTACGTCAAGTCACCGGCAGTACCCTGTCAGACAGGAAGGCTTGCGCTACCGCACGCTGTAACGGTGCCCTCTCCTTGCCCCCACACCACAGCAGCCCCAGAAGAGGGGCTGCATCACCACCAGAAGGGTGGTGGTTTGCTCAGCCCTGCTCTTGAGCCTCTGGCCTTGCCACCATCTTCTAGTTTTTAAAATCTGATCTGGCCCTCTTCAGGTAAATGGAGAGTCTTACTCTTGCTTTGCTGCACAGTAACTCCAGAGATTTCTGCCATTTACACCCCCCCAAAAAGCGACTGGCTGGCACAGCAAGAGCTGGCTCTAACAGTCCCAAAACCACTCTTCTACCCTCACTGCTTTTTCCAGGGGAGCCAAGACAAACCCTAAAAAAGTGACTTCTAGTTCCCACTTCTTTGAAGAGATACTCTTTAATCTAGGGTGCATCATAAAACAACTCCCTGGAGCCAACAGGTTCAAAGCAGGGATGCTGAACTTTAAAACTCAGGTTCAGCTGAGTTTGAACTCCTGCATTATTTGTATTGTTTAAGTACGGGGTGGGGGGGGTGTGAAATGTGCGGAGAAGTGAAAATGTTAAGGGGAATGCAGGAAAAGACAAAGCTAGCAGTAAAATGACAGAGCTTAATTCTGCCAGATATTCTGTAGGTGCAAGAGATTTTGTCCAGTTCTGGGAGAGCCTGGGTTTTGAGTTGTTTTTGTTAACTCCTTCCCCAGCATATCAGGGCAGAGGAGCACTTGAAGCCCAAATGACTAATTTATGCATTTTTTATTACCAAAGCAAATGAAACTGACTTCCAAAAATCTAGGATGATGGATTCTGCAGATACAAAAATCAATGCGTCTCCCCAATTTTTGTCATCTCTGCCAAGTTACAATTCATTGCAGATTTTCTTGCATCTGCATTTTGAATCCTCAAACGCAAGTGTTCATATTGCAAAGTAATAGACTTCAGAGCTGCAGACTGATACCAAGAGCTGCGGCCAGTCTGTCGTGAGCATCAAAGCGTAGACCTTTG
The DNA here is from genome assembly GCF_000710305.1 of Buceros rhinoceros silvestris. Lineage (NCBI taxonomy): Eukaryota > Metazoa > Chordata > Aves > Bucerotiformes > Bucerotidae > Buceros > Buceros rhinoceros. The sequence goes on along the minus strand of NW_010388874.1, from coordinate 11,670 downwards.
TTACAGGCACAGTCTTCCATGTAATATCTCTCCACCGCTCTGCAGCAGGGCGAGCGCCAGTCTCCCAGCTAGTAGCTGAGTTCTTCATTTCACCTATATTTTCTGAACTACTTGCTGAAGCAGTGAACCGGGTTAAGCCGGTTTGCACTGCCTATGACAGGATATTAGCTATTGAGAGGCTGCATACATTAAGTGCCAGAACAGATGAGTGCTTTAACACTTACAAATCACGGGAGGGGAAGAATAGAGCCAGAGGAGATCATTCACATGCTCCTCGTTTAGATATGCTGATATCTTATCAGCTCACCACAGACAAGCCAGATGTGGAGGTGAGCAGAATTCAAGTAAAAACAAAATAAAAAGCACAAAAACCCATCTGCAAGTGCAGGCAGCGCATACCACAGGAGCGCAAACGAGAGCCCTCTCAGAGGTGCTTAGCTCCAGCACGACAGAAATTCCAGCCGTCAAAAACCTCTATCATATATGGAAATGAAATCTCAGTCCCCTGGTGAAAAAACACCGGAGGGTCAGGGCAGGCACAACTTCCTTGATTCAGTGCAGGCGGAGATCTTGCCTTGTTACTCACATTCCTTAATGGCAATCTGTTACTGGGGAAATGACATGAATTCTGCTTAATCCCCGTTTTGCTGCATATTGCTATTTGCTCACATGGGAATTTCCATTTGTTTCAGCCTTCCACGAGGTTATTCAAGGGACAGTGGAAAACCTTAAAGAGAGCTAAGATTATTCTTCCAGAAGCATCTCTATAGTAGGAGAAAAGCAAATATATATTGCCTTTATGGACTAAAGGCTGAGGTTTTCCATGCACACATAATATTTGTTCAAATTAGTACAGTAACTTTACATTTGAGGAAACATTTATTTCTGTATATAAACAGAAGCATGAAAGATTAAGGACAGCTGTGCAGCTCTTTATCCCCAACATATACACTATTATCTGACTTGGGGCAAACAGACATTTTAACCTCTCCTTTAGCACCTGATGTATCGCTTCTCATACTCAAGTGCCTTCCTGCAGCTGCTTGCAGACCATGGAGATGCTTGGGCAAGCAGTGGGGAGTGGGACTGTTCATGTCACACTGAAGGCAGCTAGTAGGAAGGAAGGGTTAAAGCCTTTATTTCCTCAACCTCACTTCACTCTATATCAATTTATTTCCTTCATAAAGTATTGCATCACCATTTCAAGTGCTAAAGTGCTCTTGCACAGCGCAAAAAAATAAATTAAGAATAGACACAAATTCCTTAAAAGCCAGAGGAAAGGTGAAAGGCTCAGAATTTGCTAGAAATAGACTGCTCTAATCCCAAAGTGATTTGATGCATTTATTAAAACGATGGAGCTGTCAGAGCCATCGTGGCTTTCTGCGAGCAGTCGGAATCGGACTGGTTTTCACCTTACTCCCCTAGCCCTGTTCATGATGCTCATGGGGACACCGAAGAGCGAGCAGCTATTGAACCGAAATGAGGGCAACTAACTGGCCTCAGCTCCTGAAGACCTGAGCACATCTGCTAGCACCCAGCGACAGTGGGAGCAGGAAACAGTCAGCACGGTGCTCCAAATGCACATTCCATGAGGCTCAGAAAAGTGACCAAAGAGCATAATTAAATACACAGAAACTCCAGAGGTGCCAGCAGCCAGGGCTACCGTCCCTCTTTCCTCATGTGGATCAGCTCTTGAGATGTTTGGACATTTGCACCAGTTTAACCAGCAAAGTATTTATCTGATACTTGTTCATTGAAATAGGTAGACTTGACTGGACCAGAATAACTCACAACTTTCTGAATCACTGCAGTTAAGAAAATTGAATGAGAGAGGGTGTGAATTAATACGTTCTAATATAAGGTTTCAGGCATCACTAAAAGAAGCATTACTTTTAACTGTGAGAAGAGCCAATGAAAATCAGAACAAAATGCGGATTTTTCAAGTTGCAGGTCAATGAAAAATAAGATTTTTTTACAGTCAAATATTAACACAGTTCAGATAGCCAAACTGATGCAAAAATGGTGGATAAGCCAGCTCTCACAGGGTAAAGAATGACACTATGTCCCTCCAACAGGGATCTGGGGTGGGTGGGGGGGAAGAGTCCTAGAAATCTCTAAATAGGGAGAAGGCAGGCAATTAATTCCGTATTTCCCAAATTATTTTCTGAGTGTGTTGGTCGGGCTATTAAAAACACAGTTATTTATAGAAACTCGTAAGACTCGTGTGAAAGAAAGCCTTGTTAGGAGCAGGGCTCATTTTGGACTGGCCAAGTATAACGTCTGCAGTGCTTTTATACCTGCAGGGCATTTCCTCGGGGCAGAGGCAATGTATTAGGATGCAGATTTCTGCAGTGTACAGTCTCCCTCACCCATATTTCTGGAGGTTAGTCTTCTTCAGAGAGGAAAGGGACAAATGAGTCCTACAACAAAACATCAAAACATGGAGGGCTGACTGACTACCTCCCCTTCAAAAAGGGGAGTGAAAAATACATACCTCACCGTGCATCCTGTAAGCAATAACGTTCTGAGAGGAGAGACCACATGCACATACATGAGACCCCTGAGTTTCGTCCTGGTGCTTTTATAGTTTTCACCCTCCCCACCCCACCCCAGTGTGTTCCATGTTTTAGTGGTTGGCATTGTCTTTTAAAGGACATTTAAGCTATAACTACAATTTATTTTTTTTTTTACTAATGCAATTTGAAAGTAGAGGAAAACACACCAGACTATATTTCTATAAAATACATGCATGATTCCTGTAACCTAAATACGTACATTTAAACTTGTAAAAGGGGTGTGGCTCGCAGTTTAGTTGGCTGACACCTTGTCAAATCCTGCTCAATATAGAAGGGGCAAGCTCAAAATTCCACCTTGATTTTCTTAGTGAGACGAACCCTTTCACAAACCATCAGGGTGAAACAGCAGCTAGACTTTGTTTGCTAGTATTTACAACACTGCCAACAAGAACAGATGCAGATAGTGTGAGGATGCTGGGGAACAACACTGTGACCTGAAAAAAGTGCTGCACCAAGCAGCAAAGGGAGGGACAGTCACACCAGCAAATGGTGAACCTGCAGCTAGCTGGCTATCCTATTTTAGAGCATTTCTTAATTTCTCAAGGCACTGAAATATCTACACCTCTGAAGTCTATGCAGTTAGATTAGAGTATCAACTTATAGATTTACTTAAAATTTTTACCTAATGACATGCATCCAGCTTCTGTCTGGGCACACAAAGATGCTGTGCTGTTTCCTGTATCCAAAACATTCTTAAAAACTCTGGAAGAAAATTGGCTCTTGTTTGGAACCAATCAAGAGGTAAAACTAAGGATCAACATGACATTAGGGGAGTGTCAGACTAGGACTCCTGCCTTCCTAATTCAAAAGCCTTTTTTAAGCCTGGATTTCAGTCCTTGCAGTTCAAAGCCTTTTCTTTTTTCACATTGCTGGCATTTATTCCCAAAATTTCCTGCTCGATTCTCCTTCCACTTCTGTCATCTTACTCTCCTATTATCTTTCCTGAGAGAATAAAGATGCAGATTGCTCTAATTTGTTCCTTACTCAGCCACCAATTTACACACAGCTTATACAACATTATCTTCTTGAAGTCTTCTACCCATCTGACTAGTTTGGTTAAAGTTAGCCAGTGAGTTACAGCATTACTGTTAAAGTGCGTTACACCATTACTTTTAGCGTAGACTTTGTGTCCTGGATCATTTTTTCTTCCCTTAGCAATTAATACCACCAGTAATTACTACATTAAGTCATACTTTAAAAGCATAATTGCAAGTTCCACTCCCAGCTAACACAAGGTAACAATCATTTGTGTGACGAACCTTGGCATACAATGCCGATGATATTGAACCCAGAAGCGAAATACAGAGAGCAAGTGACAAACAGTCCAAGGAAATACTTGCACTATGGATTTTATCACCAAAAGTTATTTTCTTCTTCTGCCTGGGAACATACAATTATTTAGTATTCATATTACAGTGCAGTCCCATCTCAGGCTGATTTAGAGCCTACATTATAATTGCTAATGATTACTCATGAAAAAGAGACTATTATATGTAAAAACCACAATCAGTGCTAATCTATTCACCTATCCGTTTTACACCGATACATTTTCTAAACAAAGCTCTGCCTGAATTGCTCATAATTAGCTTCTATTCTTATGTTTTTAATTGCCCTTCTCCCCCTCCCATTTTCAAACAGAACATTTTAAAAAAAAAAGCACATTTTGAAGATAGGTAGAAGACTTGGACTGAATTTTTATGAGTGAAAACCTGACACTGTACAATTTGGAGTTTTAAAATAACTCCTCTGTTGTCAAATACTAAATGCCTAAGCAGCGTTTCAGGAAATAAATATTTTAAAACAAGATCAAGATTTCAAGCACAGCACCAGTCTATATAGTCTGAGAGTACATAAGAGTTACAGTACTAAGGGAGAAGAGGTGGCTTAGCTGCCATTTCATTTATTTTTTTTCCAAAAGCCAAGTGCATTCTGCCCCTTGTCTGCAAGCTGTCAAGAGCCTGGTAATCAAGAGACATTTGGCACTCCAGCTGCGAAAAACACTGCATTTAAGGGTCTCTCTCTTATGAGACTAGTGCTGTTGTGCCAGCTCTAGTACAGACAGCATTGAAGATGTTCTTCCCCCTTCACTGTCCTTCAGATACCTGAGCTGCATTGCCTGCAAAGACAATTAGAAAAGCTCAAATGATAGAGACAAACAAAGCACCCTCGCAGTGCCTAGCTTAGATTCTCCCAGGTATTAGCTTATGTGTCTTAGCTTAGAAGTATCCCCCTGTCAATTTGACAGAGAAAGTGGAATTCAAGTTGTAATTTCCATTCTTGTATTTTCTTTTTCCCCTCTCTATGGAAATTGATCCCACCTTATATCCAGGGTAGAATCTTATCCCTGGTCCTCAGGGGACAAGGAATGCATTCGCCTTTAGCTACAGGATGAAGACCACAGTTTGTTGCTGAGTGTTCTCTGCCAAATCTCTTGCACGCAAAAAGTTGTGAAAAGCAGACTAAGTTATCCTATTTGGGCACATTTGTCTTGGGGAAAAGCCACTGATTTTAATAAACTGTTCCTCTCCTAAAGCACTTAATAAGTGGCATTTGCAAATCTTGTCTTTACATCAACTTCGGCAGCTGCTGGATCAGAGTCTCAATCTGCAAGAGTCCTTCACCACCAGTTTTATGCAATTTGCAAAGTGTTGCACTAATCAGTAGATGCTTTAATCTTCATAAATACAGGAAAGCTTTTAGGCACTTATGCTACAGCGACTGCAGAAACTCATGCCAAAACATTTTATTCCTTTCAGAAGCCTTACATTTTCAAGCTCAACAGAAAAGAAAGAGTGCGTAACCTGCACGAGTCTGAATCATGGAAGATTCAGAGCTAAAAGTGGCCAAATTCACAGTATATGTCTACTTCCCAGCACAGCTTGCAAACCAAGTCCATGGATGCATTTCTAATCAAGCCAGACAGCACCACGAACTGTTGTTCTTCGTGCCTGTATTTACAAACTCCCATCAACTTTGCCTGATTTGCACATACACATCACGCGCACTCAAGAGGAAGTCACGCATGCAAATACATAATCACACACATTCTATTTCCAGCCAAAAGTTCCAGCAGAGTACCTGTGTTTTGGCTTCAAGGCAGAACTCCCCAATATCTAGGCAAAATCACTTTCAGATTTGCCGACCTCACTGCTGACCACGTTTAGCTTACAAGTACAGCTTACTGTACCCTCAGAACTGCTCCAGCGTGTAGTTGCAACACACCCAAGTACCCTGCCAGCATGAGCAGCAAAGCACAGTGTGCTTCCTGACGAGTCCTCTCTGCCTCTAGACCCATGATGCTCAGGGCCAGAGGAAGACATTATCAAAGGTGAATTTATAGGAAATCAATAACATTGCAGTGGATGTAAGGAAGGGAGGAGAAAATTAAGTCTGGTTAGCAAGATTTTTCAGATTCTGGCTTTTTCGTTCAGTACCACCTGTACCAGATCTGGCTGAAGTGGAGTTAACTTTCCTTATAGCAGCTCACATAGCGCTGTGCTTCATGTTTGTAGCTAGAACAGGGTCGATAAAGCTGCACACACTTGAGGTTGATCTCTTGCGTTGTTTCCTTTTGATCCCAAAGTATTTCAGCTCACCTTAAAAAAAACCCCCCAAAACAACCCACCACCACACAAAAAGCAGTCTCCTCTTTCTCTGGCTTCACTAGCATCATGACATGCCAACTGCAGACCTACAGCAGGCCTAGCAATATCTGCTAGGCTCAGCGGTTTAACATCTCACATGCCAGCACATCCTTGGCTACAATTTCTACTTCGGTGAAGGCACATTTGCAGTTCTTACGCTAATACAACTTATGCAGACACTTCTATTCAGGTTGATAATTATATTTTAGTTCACTATGAGAAAAACAAACTAGAGCTAAGCTAAGTTAGAATAATTCACCTTTTCCCCCAAATATTAAACCTCATCAAGAGAAACAAACAAATATCTCCAATGCATGTTACAGAGACAAATTGCTGATGTCAGCATCGCCTGCCATTGCATTAGCTCTACAAACAAAATTTATGAGCATACTTTACTACTTCCCACATGTTTAATACTTCCCACATGCAGTTTCCTCTTCATTTCAAAAAGGCCAGTGAACCACTCGGTTTTGCCATAGTTCAGAATTGGAGCAGCACTAAGCCTAAGCAATCTTAGGGTAGGTGAGCAATTGAACATAGAGTAGAGCAGTTAAAAACCTACAGATTTTAATTGCTGCAATCCAAACTAACCAACAGTGGCTCTCAGGGTGCTTTTTCCATAGTAATGTGTGATACCTGTTCTTAATTATTGTTGGAGATACCCTACCTCAGTACCTTTTGGAGACCACTGATTAGATAATAACTTTTATTAGCCATCAGTAAAGCAGCATGTATTTTTGCCTTGCAGAAATTTTAAACGCACTTGCTGCAGTAAATGAGGAAGTTATGTTCACATACAAGATCTGAGAGAAAACTCTCTAGAGCCTGCAGGAATTAAAACAATAGTACATCTGCTAAACACCGATTATGACATGATCGTTAGTGTGCTGACACTCACGGGTGGAAAAATCTAGCTGGCATAAAACACATTCTTCTCCACAGTTGGTGCTCTTCTGTGCCAAAACACACTTCTAAATGAAGCAGTGATTCGGGTATCTGAAATAAGTGACAGATTCCCAGGCTCCAAGTTGCCTTATACCACATTGGGCAGTTGAGAAATCTCAGAAACAAAAATGTTCTTGCAAAGCAATAGTACAGTGTGGAAATAGCCACAGAACATCTTAGCAACTCAACTGATGCCAGTCTTCTAGTTTGATCCTGAGATTAATTTGTTAACCAATCATCTCTGGACAAGAAAGTAACTCTGGGCTGCATATTTTTGCAAGCATTCAGTAGTTTTCCCTGTGTTGCTGTAGCATAATGTCTTTTCATACTGAAAGAACAAGAAAACCAGTGCTTTAATTTTAAATTGTCATTACTTATGTATCCAATTTTCATAATTAAAGTTTAAGTAGAAAGCATAAATGAATAGTGAAGTTATGCATTTCTCTTCAGATTTATTCTTATTTCAATGGTGACTACAGAATTTCAAAAATGTATTTGCAGTTCTAGCTGTAAAGTCATACAACCAAGTTTATCTGAATTGCATCCAAAACTTAGATGCAAAAATTGTAAGGTAAGTTTGTATAACTAGATACCTTTATCTTCAGCTTTCATCAAATTACCAACTCAACTAGAAATTAAAGTAATTCATCACATGAATAGTTAACAGCTCCTCATGTTTTATAATTAGTTCTGCAACTGAGAAAATTTCAGACTACAAACAATTGATGTAGTTTTTGGAAGAGTCACTGAAGTACTTCTCAGGTTTGCGTAGTGGGAATTAGGCAGAAGTTTATACATTAAAAACAGTGTCAGTCTCAAGTCAGGTGACATTCGCATACAAAATAACTGAGGCATAAGTGCCATGCAGGGCAAAACCTGAAGCAGATGAGATTAAAAAAGGATGGGTATACTTGTGTATAATACGCACATTTTAAAAAAATACAGAAGTTTTCATGTTTGAAAGAGCACAGTACAGCTCACTATATCAGTTAGTAAAGAAATTGTTTTAACTGTACTTACATGCTCAACAGATAAACAAAGACAGAGCAGATATACAAAAAAGGCTGATTCCATGTTATAAAGGGAATAACTCACAAATGCTTCGTGGATCGCTTAAGCAGAAATTACAAACAGGACCTGGTAGCTGCAATTTTGAAGCAGGAATTGCTAACCTAACACATCATGTAGTGAGTGAGTGGGATTCAACATTCAGCTACATAAATGTACTATTGGGCAGCAAGTGTTATTTTTGAGAAACGCTCTTCAGTTTTTGCTAGAAAAAACCATCAGACTGTTTACATTTATACCCAGCTCTGTATTTATGTATAAACCTGTAAAAGGTAAAAAAAAACAATTAAAAATTCCGGTAATATAAAAATTGAGTTATTTACTTCCTTTTGTTTTCCAGCCCTTGTTAAATCTGATGGCGAATGCTGTATATCTAATCATAATCCTGCTGTTATCACAGCTGTTATGTGCTTTATTTTTGATGACTCAAAGACAGATGTCCCAAAATTGCCCTAGATCCCTGCCAGCCTTTTCAATTGCATTATACAATCAATTAAACTTTCCTGACCCTATTCCTGTCTCCAGATAAAATTCAGACGTTGACACTTCAAGAAGCAAATCATGTGTGTAAATTGGTTCTAATGACAGCTATAGATGTGTAGTCATATGCAAATAGAGTATTATCAAACATTAAAATGTCCAGGAGCAGTAGCTAGATAGATGCAGTCAAGAAAAATTAACTAGAAAACGCATACTCCAGATACTTGCCGCAGTATGTAATGCAATTAAACAGAAGCAAAGGGAAATTCACACTAGAAACTGCCTCTCTCCTGCCGTGCCTATTTATTCCCCATCATCTGTTATTATTGTTGAGAATCTTCACATTGTGTCCCAATTAAGCAAATCTCTCAGAATTAATAAGGGTTCCCCTTCTCTATCACCACATCTTTAATGTTTGGAACTGAAAACATTGGCACCTCATGCTGTACGCGAGTGTGAGCAGCTACGACAGTAACAATTGCAGGATGTGCTTGCCAAAAAATGATTACAAGTGAAGCTTTATGGCGAGGGTGTCTTGTTTAGGAGGATTTAGCACGATTCAATGGGGTGGCAGCAGTTGTCAGCCATTGATACCCAAACATAACAACTATTAAAAAGACAACTTATTTATTGAATATTTGGAGCGCTAAGCCATTGTTTGCACATGTTTGATGTACAGATTATTTTGCTGCGGTTTGTCAGTCTCATAATGGAAGTTTTAAAAACATTCCAGAAAAGTTCGTTCTCTGATACTCTGCACAAAAAGTTTCATAGAGCCCAGTGACAACAAGATGACAGCATTCAAAATTCTTAAGAATGACTAAATCATTTTATCCTACACATTTCTTGATTCTAACTTGTAAGTCACCTGTGAAAAGATTTCAAGGATTCTGCTGTATTGTTCGGTATGTCTCAGTTGCATCAATCATTACTACTTTTACTTCTTTTGTGTTTTCAAGCCACTTCTCACGGCTTTTTGCCATTTCGTTAAAAAATGAAAAAAGATCAGGAAGGGATACAAGGAAATTATGCCTTGCCAAAGAACACTACCATTTACATCTCCCTCACCATGCAGGGCAAGCTGAGAAGTTAAGATGCAAAAATGGGTTTCAAGAACTTTGAAAGATCTGCCAGTTTTTTCCCTGCAATATAAGTTCTCTGCTTTAAGTACCCAGTGAGCACCAGCAACCGTTTTGCAGAGGCTTTTCTTTTATTGCCATCCTCTGTGTTGCACTAGGGGAAAAAAATGAAAGAGAATACAAAAGTATAGGACTCTCCTTCCTCATGACCTGGAATACATCTAATGGTCCTCAGATAAACTTGAAAGGAGAATTCAGAGAATGGTTTTATTCAAGAATTTAGTGTAATTTGCTAGTTCAAAGCTCTGCCTTACTCTTTTACCTGTTCTTTCCATATCTCATCTCTGCCCCTCTCTTGCAGAAGGAGCCACTCCATCATATTCAGGAAAGGGCTAATGATGAAGGTGTTTCTGCTCACCACACAGACAGCTTATAATATAGTGGTGCTCCACAGCCACTTGAGGTGGTTGCCACCTCCACGTTTAGGCTGCAGTCCCCTAACATTGCTCATAGCATACTACTGTTTAGCACAACCAAAGTACAAGGAAAGCAAGGATCAGTTTTTCTCCTGCACGTTATTTCAGAGAAGAAAATGGCAGCTACACATTTATGAAAAAGTTCAGTTAAAAGCAGCAGCTATTTTGGGATCCTCTCTGTAATTAGAGGAGGAAAAAACTTCTCCAGGGAAAAAAAAAAAACAAACTGCCAAAAAACCACACCACACCACAGAGAACACATCCTGCTCAATCAATTGACCGCCTGCAAGTCTTTTCCCGGACTGCTCTGGTATTATGCAACAACTCAGGCCCATACCCCACTTCATGTCACCTGAGTAAGGCAGAAGGAAGGGACCAGAAAAGTCAATATTATTATTTAATATTGAAAGCTAAATCATTCCTTTTCTGACCAGATTTTTTTCAAAGGAGAGTTTGTACCTTCATTGAAAGTGAAGAACCAGGAGTTTGGCCTTGATTAGACACCAGCTTGGTAAACTGGATTTCCCTGTTTCTCTGCTCTGCATTGTATTCTCATAAGTGCACTGGAAGTACATCAAGATGTAAAGCTACAACATTCATTCATGCTCTCCCCTTCTTCTACATTGGTTTCCTTGCTTAAGGAAAGTATCTTAAATAATACCAGCAGAAACAGACTATTTTAATGTCAGCCAAGTTACCAGTTCATTGTGTCCAGTGGCATAGTAAAAGCTCCCAGCCATGTTACAAAGCTTCCCCAGAAGCCCTGGCAACTGCTTGAAGTTGAGCGCAGGTTCATTAATCAGAAAAATAAAAAAATCTTCATTCAGACATGAAGGAATAAAACCTGACGACTGTGACAATCATGGTACTACAGAATCACGGAATATTACATACTCTTTAGCTAGTTGTGCTTTGTCATTTTTCCAGGTGACAGAGAGATGCATAAATATTGCTTATTTACCAAAAGATACAGGACCTTTTTCTGCCTCACTGAAACCAAAGCAGATACCCATCTCATTTGTAGACAGGACAGTGCTCTGAAATTACTATTGAGCTTGCATGCCACGGTTACTAAAAAGAATAGAACCAAACAGAAAAAAGTACAAGGAAATCCCTTGTAAACACACATAAGGGAGATAAACATAGGCTTAAGCTTGGTTTCGTTTCAGAACAAGTGTGTTCTAGTCCCATGCCCATGGTATTCTCATGGGAGAATTTTAACCTATCTACACAATCCAGTCAAATATATTTTTTCATGAAGTGCTTCGTCAAGACTCACCCCTAACTGACCAGGTACAACCTGGTCAGAGTGTTTTCCACTACCAGCTTATTTTTTTCTCTCCTCTTAAATGTTGTAAACACTTCAGAAAGTTCAACCATGATACTAGCACTATGCAAGTGT
>NW_010388873.1:42545-82951 GCF_000710305.1 Buceros rhinoceros silvestris | reverse complement strand
AACTCCATTCCCCACCACCCTCCGGGCCCGGCCATCCAGCCAGTGTTTGATCCAGTGAAGAGTACACTCACCCAAGCCATGAGCAGCCAGTTTCTCCAGGAGAATGCTGTGAGGAACAGCGTCAAAGGCTTTACTGAAGTCTAGGTTGACAATGTCCACAGTCCTTCCCTCATCCACTAAGCCTTGTCATAGAAGCCTTGTCCACCTTGTCATAGGAGGAGATCAAGTTGGTCAAGCAGGACCTGCCTTTCATAAACCCATGATGACTGAACCTGATCACCTGGTTGTCCTGTACGTGCCATGTGACAGCACTGAAGATGATCTGCTCCATGACTTTCCCTGGCACTGAGGTCAGACTGACAGGCCTATAGTTTCCTGGATCCTCCTTCCAGCCCTTCTTGTAGATGGGCATCACATTTGCTACTCCAGTCAATCAGGACTTCTCCAGTTAGCCAGAACTGCTGATAAACGATGGAAAGTGGCTTGGAGAGCACTTCTGCCAGTTCCTTCATTACCTTTGGGTGGATCCTATCTGGCTCCATAGCCTTGTGTGCATGCAAGTGGTGCAATAGGTCACTGACCATTCCCTCTTGGATTATGGGGCCTTCATCTCGCTCCCTGTCTCTGTCTTCTTGTCCAAGGAGCTGGGCACTCAGGGAACAACTGGTCTTACTATTAAAGACTGATGCAACGGCAGCATTCAGTACCTCAGCCTCTTCCTCATCCTGTGTCACTGTGTTTCCCTCGCATCCAGTAAAGGATGTGATCCTTTTGCTGTTAGTGTATTTGTAAAAATATCTTTTGTTGTCTTTTATGGCAGTGGCCAAATTAAGTTTTACTTGGGCTTTGGCCTTTCCAATTTTCTCCCTGCGTAGCCTCACAAAATCCTTATAGTATTCCTGAGTGGCTGCCTCTTCTTCCACAGGGCAGAGACTTTCCTTTTCTTCCTGAGTTCCAGCCAAAGCCCTCTGTTCAGCCAGGCCAGCTCGGACGCCAAGAAACAGTACAACTATTTTAGGCGAAGTCTCGTGGCTTCCTAAGGACATAACTAACTGCTGGTGGAACTCTCTGAGCTGTGTATTAGCCTGTGTTGAAGCACTGCAGGATTAATTATAATTAACTGTCATCATGTCATTTTTCCCCCAACCACTCAGATTGAAAACAACAACAAAAAACTATGAAAAAACCCCCCTGTATCAGCAACCAAGTTTAAACTCTCTGTATTTGTTTCTTATCCCAAATTTCATTTTTAACTCAGAGATCTCACAAGCTCCTCTCCACACACCCCTCAGCTTTCACACAGATACTTTTGCCTTGTCTACCACACATAAAAATTAGCAGCTGAAGAATTAGTTGTACAGAAGGTGTAAGAAGCTTAAGACAAATATTTAATATTAAATAAGTGCTTCCTTACTAAACCATTTACATTCCCTGGCGTAACAGTTTTGTGGATACCCATTGCTGATTTATTCATTTATATTACTTCAAGGAGCCTGTTAGAGAGCCTGTAGGCACACACTCAAAAATAATTTAAAAGGACATGAATTCATAAGTGAGCCAATGACAACTAATGGTAATTCACTAGTTGAACCTGTGCCAACTAAAAATAACATAAATCTCCCTACAACTTGGGCTTCTCCCAGTTTAGGATAGGCCTATAAGCTCTATGGCATCATCTCGAGAGTCAACTGAACACCTGGATGATAGGTGAGAGCTCTCACCTAAAGTATCGCCTACAATATGATAGCTTTCAGAATACAAAGCCCTTGCTGACAACACATTATATAATTTTAGACTTAAGTCAAGTGACTGTGAGCGATCGCTAACTGTGAATGTCGAGATAAAAAGTTGTCACTTTCGTGTGGGTCATCCCAAACCTTAATATTTACCTTCTCATGTAAACAGATTTTATTTAATTGTGGAGGGAAATGGATGGCAAAAATTTAGGCAGTATTAATTGAAGTAAGTCATGTTTTATTTTAGAATAACCTCACTTCAGTTAAAAATCATTCTCTACCATTTCTAATTCAATGATTCTGAGGAATTAGGAGAGGAATGGGCACGTAGGAGGGCTCTCATGCTCTCCCTGAATAGCATCTCCATTGTCACCAGCAAAGACAGAATACTAGACAGACCACAGGTCTGATCCAGTCAGATATCTCTTACGTTGTGTTAAGAACCAGGAAATACAACAGACACTACCCCAAGTGAAAAAGATTTATACTTCTTTCAAAAATCCCAAATTATGGAGATTTTCCTTCCACTACTTCTTTGGCCAATTCTCCTTCCTCCTGAGCTTTCGTGATAAAGACTGTGGTGTATGCAGAGTCATCCGTTTTCTTGAGCTATGTCTAGAGTCGCCACTGTAGGAGGTCACTACAGCTCAAGGAAGCAACTGTCACTGTCACTGCTTTCTATAAAAGTGCTGGGCCAAGTAAGAGGGAGTAGCAGAAGAGTCCTAACACGCTCATGTCATGTCACTCTCAGTGTACTAAACACTCTGTGCAAGGAGTAAGGGTTTCACTGGCTTGGCTTGGAGGAAGCTTCTACCAAAGTGAAGGTTTGATTTTGCAAAACAGGCAGGTAAGCCATCCCGTACTTCACTTCTTTGTGACCAGCTCTGGGAAGTGCCTGAATTCCCTCTCCCATTTATGCATCACAAGCCTTTCTTCACCAGTCTGAAGGGCAGAACAGTCGCTTTCCGCAGTCTTTCTACATCCCTCTAAAACTCCTCACTAGGACAGTTTATACAACTAAAAGATTATTTAATCAACATTTAATACAAGATTCAATACAGAAATATATTAACTGGATGTAAAGAAGTGGTGAGACGATCCATTTGCTCCCCTTTTGTGCTGTACTTCTGCATTTACCTTTACTGAGTAAATGAGATAATACACCACATCGATTGGTAATCTGTCGCTATGTCGCTACTGATGTTGTAGCTGCATCATGTTCTGTAGCTACATGATATTTGCAACACACACGTGAAGGTATTGTCTGAACGAGGACCCACCAGACCGAAGTACAGCTGCATGCACTGGGCAAAGCAGCTGGAGAGGTTAACCGATACTGCTAGTGGTGCCAGTGTGCTTTACTCGAGGTAGATAAATGCATTTAAATCCTCACGCATTTTCAGGACATGCAAAGACATAGCACAGCTCTAATACCACGTCTCTGGGTGGGTTGTCAGCAGTGGATCTGACCCCAGGATTTTAAAGGAGGAACACCTAGAATCTGCCTTTTATGCTCAGAAGTTTCATCTATCAAAAAGTTTCATCTATCAAGAGAGAGAGAAGAACAAGGTCAATACTACCGTTCACTCAAACATGAATAAGAGAAACGTTGCTATATAATTAAATCTCAGTAGCAGCAGATGAGGAATTTCATACCTGGAATAAAATAATTGCTCATAAAAGTCACCAAAGGAAAGCTGACATGGTGGATTGTTCCCAGCTGCTGTGGAGAAATAATTGCTTTCTTGGCTTTCTTGGCTTTCTTTACCATGTCAGACATTTTCTGCAGATGACTCCCTTAGACCTATGCCAGATCTTCAGGAATCCTTCAAAACCAACTTTGTATGTTTTGAAGTTTTGATTCAGTTAAAAGAAGTGTTTGTTCCTTAATCACTGCTTTTCCCATCTAACACGTCAGGTTGCCAGCAGTTGCAGGAAGCTCCAAACTTCTTTTAATACCTTCAAACACTCCCAATTGCCTTATCGCTCTCTACAATTACCTGAAAGGAGGTTGTAGGGAGGTGGGGGTCAGGCTCTTCTCCCATGTTACGAATGACAGGATGAGAAGGAATGACCTCAAGTTACACCAGGGGAAATTTAGGGTAGATATCAGGAAAAAATTCTTTACCCAGAGGGTCATTAAGCATTGGAACAGGCTGCCCAGGGAGGTGGTGGAGTCCCCATCCCTGAAGATGTTTAAAAACCATGTGGATGTGGTGCTGAGGGACATGGTTTAGGGACCCTGGCAGAGCAGGGTGAACGGTTGGACTCGACGATCTTAAAGATCTCTTCCAACCAGACGATTCTATGAGTTTTAAAGCAAGCTCCCCATTCTATGTCTCCTCTTGGTTACCTCTGAAACCCTGTAACCCACTATGGAGCGCTGCCTTGCCATGGGAAGGGAGTAAGACAGTAACAGCAAATGAGGCGCTGTACTACTACACTTGGAAACAGGTGAATCACTGCAAGCCACCTACTTTCTTTTCCACTTGACATTATTTCTGAATACAATACAAGAGTGCCTAATGAATTCAAAAACTTTTTCTTTTTAGTTTTGTATCAAGAATTACATGAGCCCGAATGAAAATAAGTCAAAGGAAACTCAGTGCTTCCCTAACCTGGCTGAAATGGATTCAAGTTTCAGAGAAAATCTGGGACTCACATAGATTTCATTCTGTCATTCTCAAGAGAAAACACAGTGAGGAGAAAGGGAATGGAAAGAGGAACTCACAAGCTATTCAGCTTAACCTAATCCTCAGACACTAGCAGTGTGTAATTTGCAAAGGACCAAAAAAGAATTTTTTTTCCTGGGCCATTAAATGTTACTCTAAATTCATTTGTGCTCCTCTTAGCTGGCAGATCAAGTCCACGATTGCCATTGCCACGACTGTCCAGCAAGTGCCCATAATTTGATCGGTCTTCTCACCCATCTAAAAATCTGAAAAGAATCTGTGTGAGTTGTTAAATACTTGATTCCTGGCAGCAAAAGGAATGAGGGAAAAAAAAAACCCTCCACAAATGTATATAAATGGCAAGCCCACTGAGTTACGTCCTGAGGAGGCTGGAAGTCCACTGCCTTTACTGAGCAAAGCAGAGGAAAGGCAGTTTTGTAGTTTCATTGTGCTCAAACCCACGGTGGCAGTGAGAAGGCATTTTGACCCCCGGCACAGTAAATTATTTCCAGATCTGACAAGCACCAGAGAACATTTCACAGCCTGGGATCACGGTAGGGCTGGCTGCAGCACCTAGTACACAGGCTAGGATGAACTCCCTGGGTACCTAGGGAGGCAGAAAGGGACCTTAATACGGGGCAGAAACCCATCTCCAGGCTTGGAAACAAGGATTTCAGCGTCCTACTCAGAGCGAAAGCTGAATTCCTAACTACAGCAGTGATCAAGGAGTGGTCGTTTGCTCATTTAAAGGGGTTAGTTGCACCCATGCATTTGAATAGAAGGATGGTGGTTATTTAACGCAGAGTCTTTTTAAAAGTAAATCAAGAAAAGACAGAAAAAAAGACCCTGCAGACTAATGAGACAACTTCAAAAGATCACTTTTTCTATAAATGATTTATTAGAAAAGAAATAACCTGGAAACCAGGATTCACAATCTCCCAACCAATCATCCATTTCATGTAAAGTTGCTGTCTTGACCTGCCAAAAGAAATCAAGTGTAAAAATGTAATGAAAGAAATAGCACCTTCCTCTTGGACTAGTGTTTAGCTTTAAAAGTATAATCTAAAAATAAGCACTGCTGCTCCCTAGTCTCATTGTATACTCAGATTCATTCTTCTTCATTTAATAGGAAATAGATCTAATATCCATTCGGCATCCCGTAAGTCTGTTAGCCAGTGGAAACACACAATTTTAATACTTGTAAATAATATTTCTTTGCGAAGGAAGCAAAGGACATCTGGCAATTAACTAGCGTGTCTTCTTAGATTGGCCTTATTTCTACACCTCCAGCATTCCCATGTCAAACAACTTCAGTCTGAGGCAAAACAATTGTTAAAATGAGACTGTGACATAATGTGTACTTACAGGAACAGGCAATTTCGACTTCTGTGATGACGGGATGGCACAATTAATGGTCTAATTATAGCCTATTTATAAACCTTGCACTACGTCTCATTTCCTCATGTGAGTGATACCTTTGAAGTTAACGTGACTCAATTATCTGCTTTGTGAGCAGTGGCTGCATGATGGTTTTAGTTGCAATGTACCTGGAAGGGGAAGAGTGACCATCACCTCAGGTGGTAAATGCCAGACATTTCCTGGTCCGAATATCAGTAATTCTGACAACCCTTCTCAAACTGTATTCAACGGCATCCGAGGACTTCCCTGCAATGAGTAATCGCTACTACAGATTCCGCACAGCTACAATATTCAGAAAGCTTCTTCCCTCTATGAAAACGTTTCGATGAATGTACTCTCTCCAGAGTTTGAGGCTGAACTGCCAGGCATTTAAGGGTCTAATGCTGAAGAAGATTGCACAGGGCGCTGTTTGAGTTAAATGCATACAAAAATTTAATAGAGAAGATATGTTGTTAGAAATTTGTAGGTTGAAGGGGGAAAAAGCTCCACTTTTTGATAGTGATATTATTACTGTGCCAAAGAGAGTAGCTCAGACCTGAACGCTGATCCTTAGAGAACTCACTCTCCTGTTAGTATTCACTTCATAAATAACCCTGCAGACCAACCAGGCACATCTTGTCCCGTGAAAACAAAGATGATCCTTCACATTTAGATCTTTCCAGGCAGGAAGGAGAGGAAACCTCATTTATATCAGGTAGCTTCTCTGCTACTCCTATCTTAGGTACGCATTGCTCATTTGAAACATGTAGGAATGCGAACAGAAGGTAGGGCTAAAAATGGACGGTGTACCTTGCTGCCTGGGAACCTCTCCATAAAAAAACGTAAATCCGTACTCGGCTGTCTGCATCCTGTCATCCAGGTAAAGGAGAAAAAAAAAATTAACCTTCTGCCCTTCAGACAGTTCTGGAAGCGGCCACAGTTCATACAAAAGAGCCTGATTTCTCAGCTCTCTGCCAGAGTACAAAGTCAGCTTCTGTCTTCTGCAGTGGAAGAGGGAGGAGGAGATAATGCCACAGCAGGACAATCTCGAAATACTTCTTTCTGCTCCTATATATGGCACAGATATATGGCACAGATTCTACTTCTGCAAAGCATTAGTTCACAAAGACAGGATAGTCAGCCAAAAAAAAAAAAAAGAAAAGGAGGGGTGGGGGACTGTACCTCAGACTTCCTATAACTGTAGTGATCAATAAGAGCTAATAATTAATCAAGGCCTATCATCCCAAAAGTAGATTTGCACTTAGTTAAAAGGTTAACTGGAAAATATAGAACATACTGTAGCTCAAACATTACTTATAGTTAATCAGTTTGTTACATTTCAGACTGTACCATGACAGTCGACAAATCAAGTGAAGGCCAAGGAGACTGAAAATCACTGTGACCTAACTGCGGTCTTCAGCAGTGACAAAAACTTGACAGTCACATCCCAATAAAACAGAAGCAGGATTGGCCAGAAATGCACTTTCTCAGCTTGAAGCTTGTCTTATGATCACATCCCAGAGAAAACATTAGACATCGTGGTAATTTATTTCTATACATTTTCTTAGAGAGAGTTTCCAGTTTAGCACTTTACTAGCACGTTGGGGTTGATAACATTTTTTTCTGAAGCATCTCGCTTGTAAAGTGAGCTTTACAAGGGAGTTCAGATATTAAATATTTGCCTACAGGAAGGAAAGGCTTTCCACCATAGTAGACCTACTTTACAGTATAATCTTCATCCAGTAAAGGCGTATTAGATCAATGTTGTTCTGGCAGCACACGGATTTTGGTATCATAGCTAGCAATAAATGGGAAGACATTTTTGCATAGGATTAAATACTGTAAGAACAATGTCTGTACCTACTTGAAAGACCAAGTTTTAATATGTTTAAAGTAAAAACAACTTGTATAGACAGGTTTAAGTGCTCTAGCCAGATGAATCATGGTATGCCCAGAACTCCCACTAAATCTATTTTATCCAAAGAGATGCATGGATAAAACTGAGAGAAAAATATGCTGCTAAAACTGAGTGCACCAGTTGTTTCCCAATACTGACCACTCCTCCCTCCCTGATATAAAGACATATCTTGGACTACTAAATTCTTCTCTAACACTTGCCTTCAAGTACCTGTCCTACTTCAGAACTGACTGCATGTTAGTTTTAAATGAAGGAAAATGATAATTTATGAGATAATTTTGTCTGATTCTGTAAAGTCCCTGTGGACTTCATCAGGAATGCTACAAGCTTGAATTCCTGAACCCGAGGTAGGTTTTGTCATCAAAACGTTAGCCATCATCCAGAGCAGTCAGCAGCTGGTGGCCATCACCCTTGCCTTTGTGGTCACAGATCAGCTGCCCAGGAGCAAAGGCTGCGCCCTAGAGAGTGCCCTGGCCACCACCAGCAAACTGCTGCAGGGCAGGGGTCTTCAGAAAGGGAAACACAAATCCCTTGAAGTCACGACATTTTTTTGCAAAGCAGAATTATTTATTATACCTTCCAGCTAAATTAAGGAAAGACTGGGACAGGAAAATATAAAGATGAGGATCACAACAAACTCCTGCAATGTTACAGGCTTGGGGAAGAGTGCTGGAAATTGTCCAGCAGAAAAGGACCTGGGGGTGTTGGTCGACAGTGGCTGAAGATGAGCCAGCAGTGTGCCCAGGTGGCCAAGACGACCAACAGTATCCTGGCTTGTGTCAGCAATAACGTGGTCAGCAGGAGCAGGGCAGTCATTGTCCCCCTGTACTGGGCACTGGTGAGGCCACACCTTGAATACTGGGGTCAGTTTTGGGCCCCTCACTACAAGAAGGACATTGAGGTGCTGGGGCACGTCCAGAGAAGGGCAACAAAGCTGGTGAAGGGTCTAGAGAAGAAGTCCAGTGAGGAGCAGCTGAAGGAACTGGGGTTTTTTAGCCTGGAGAAAAGTAGTCTGAGGGAAGACCTTACTGCTCTCTACAGCTACCTGAAAGGAGGTTGTGGAGAGGTGGAAGTCAGTCTGTTCTCCCATGTAACAAGTGACAAGACAAGAGGAAAAAGCCTCGAGTTGCACCAGGGGAGGTTGAGGCTGGATATTAGTTAAAATTTTTTAACCAAACGGGTTGTCAAGCCCTGGCCCAGGCTGCCTGGGGCAGTGGTGGAGTCCCCATCCCTGGAGGTATTTAAAAGACGTGTAGATGTGGTGCTAAAGGACATGGTTCAGTGGTGCCCTGGCAGTCCTGATTTAACAGTTGGACTCGATGATGTTAAAGGTCTCTTCCAACAACAACGAGTCTGTGGTTCTGTGAAAACAAGGGCTTCTCTTTATTGTCCATCTTCTGTTGTCATATTGGGGTATGAACAGAATCTGTGTGCCTGCCCCAGACCACACTGTAACCCCAGATGCAGTTAATGGTTTGGAGGGTTATTTCTTCAAGGGTATGCATAAAAAAATTAATGAGTACAAGGTTTGCCACAGATTGCAGCAGAAAACTTCCAAGGTGCAAGGGGTGGGAACATAATACTTGCAGTGCACATACACAAAGAGAATTAACCCTGCCCACACAACCTACCTTTGACATCACCTGCACTATGAGTGGTTCATTTGTCATTCATCTAAGTGTTCTTTCATCACAATTTTCCAGCACAGAATTTTAAAATTATTCCCAATTACCGTCCATAATACATGCAACTTTCTGCACTCCAGTTATATAGAGTTAAAGTTCAGTTACCACTGAACTTTAAAACAAACGTCTGAATTTAAAATACACTCTGCCAACTGTATGACACAGTTACGCTGAGATAACCATCAAAGAAAAAATCAAGCATAAATATTTACCTCATTAGTAACAATAAGAAGATTGTAGTTAGGTAAGCACGATAAAAATTGTCTTGAATCCTGTCGATGTCCACGTGCTTCAAAAGAACTCAGTCTTCCACTAATTTTAGAGCTACATGCAAAAATATATGGAGCTGAACCCAATACAGAATAACTCTCACTTTCTGTATGATACTGCAATAGCTCTTCAGGGTGTGTAGCAGCCAGTGAAAGGCATTAAGAAGCATTACTTGCCCAAAGTATGTTTATTTGCCGTTGGACAGCCAAAAACGTTAGGTCCGCAGCGGACCTGTTTACTCAAGCTGTGCTGTGTGTTATAATTATGATCGTCAGCCCAAAGGACTGCTAAATTAGCAGAGCCAATAAAATCGATAAGATCAGGGGTACAAAGAGACTCAGGAAGGAAAGGATCTGCAAAGAAAACTATTTAGTATGACACGGCCGCCCTCTGCTTCGAGACTTTGTTGACTCAGCAGCTGTAGTGGACGTTGCTGATTGAGCGTCTGGTGCACACCTTCAACATAGAGCAATGTACAGTATTAAATGGAAAAGCTCTTGTCTTAGCGCAAGCCACAGCAAATCTTCTAAGGTTTAAAGTCTTTCCCACTCTGTTTTTCACAGCCTTGAATATCCAAGCAATCCATACAGGAGTTCAGAAAGAGCAGAGCTAGCATCGTTTGTAGAGGAGAAGGGCAGAAAAGCATTCCAAGCTAAAATGTTTAAACATGGTAACTAAAACTGGGCAACCAAAGTCCAGGAGTTCAGCCAGCTCTACATCCTCAAACTTTTATAAGCTTGTATATTTGGTCTTAGAGAATGTGATTTAATACTTTTCTTAGTGATTAAAACACAAAAAACACTCAAGCTACAAACGAGCAATAATCCCACCTAAAAACTAGGATTAGACTGAAAATTTCCTGTCCAGAAAAGTGGAAGAGAGAAAACCGCTTTGCTCTTCTTTTCTGCAAGCTTCTCCTAATAGCCACCCTGTAACATTAAGGGGAAAAGGGCAGCATGTTTCCAAGAAAAGGGCACAAGAGTTTCTCACCTCAATATATACTCATTAACCCTGATTTCCAATTCTCCAGGAAGTCAGAGACCAGGCTCTAGTTAAAGAGACTTTTCTGCCAAAGGTCAATGAAAATTTAGTTCCAATGAAATAGTGCAAAAACCCTGTATCAGTCTCCAATTCGCTCACCTTTGCCTGACAGAAATGTTTGGGGTTGCAGGGAGAGGGTTTAGATACTTCTCACAGCACAGCCACTAAAACGAAGTCAGTATCTGCCACTAAAAAGACCCAAACCGAATGCAGGGTGGAACTGCTCAGCTTTGTCCATCTAGAAGAAATCCGTGGCTCACTGCAGCTACCCGTCCACGCTTCCTGTGCACGTGCGACCATGTACATGTCTTCTTACACTGTCTTCATGCTATTTTGCTTTCGTGATATTTTGCATGATATTTGTTTTATGAGTTTATTTTTATCTAGACTTGCTTAAAAAACACTACCTAAAAACTCGATTCAAGAAAAGGTGGCCTGGTATAACCCAGACTGAAGTCAGCCTGCAGCTTTTAAATTTGGAATTTATCCATATTTAAATGAATTGTTGCATTTTTACGTCTTTTGGGAAGTCATGCACGATTAACTGCAGTGATCGAAATCAGCTTTTAAAAAATGATATCAATAAATAAGTCCCCCAAAGAAGTGTGCTAAGATCCTAAGCAATCTTTCTGGTACGATTTCACGTCCCACCAGGAAGCGGCTGGCATATAGATAATGCTGACCTTCAATTGTGACTTGGTTTATCTGGATTAGCATCATTATTTGCTAGAACCTTAAAAAAACAAAAGGCTAATCAATACAAGGTCAAAACAAAAGTGTCGCAGATGGCTTTGACCATTCCAAAAAGGTGACATCTGTCACCAAGAGTTACTGCAGGAGCCGGCACGATGCTCCAGAGGCTAATACTGAGGGCACTTCTGTGGGCAGCTTCCACAGGCAACATCCACAAGCCATTTCGCAGGCATATTTCATGCCCAGTAGTGGGTTACGTGAACTGGCAGGTCAGATTGATCAACAGAATAAAAAATATGTCAGCAAAATAGAGGAAAAAAAAAATCGGCAGAGCAAGGAACAGTTGCAATACTGGAGAGTTTGTGAAGGAGTTTAACCCTTTGATACTCTGTGGTTGTTCACTCCAGCAGCTCATACTCCAAACGCTGAAGCCAGAGACAGTCAGGACAAGGTTTCAGCTAACAGTGACTCCCATCTCAAGTAGTTTATTCATGCACTAACATTTAATTATAAACTCCACACTCTGACACAAAGCCTTGTCTGCAAATGAAGTGCTGCAAGAGTATACCAGAAGTATATGGCACACCTCACAGATAGAACCGCCAGAAAAATGGAGACAAGTATAATTGTTCACAGTGGATTTTTTTTTCCCAAGCCATGGGGATCATCATTCTTATATCCGTTCCATGAAGTCTTGTTATGAGTATAAATGATCTTACTAATGCAAATCTCTGCATGGGGTAAGAGTGGACACGTGAGGTCAGGTTACCCTGTGCTCCCAGTGCACAACACAGAATGGGACACAGCCCACAGAGCTCTGTTTGGGCAGGAGTAAGCTTTTTCAGCACACAAAATTCAGAGCGGGCTGTGGACACGGAGGATCTCACATACCACCTAGAAGCACGTTCCCAAAGAAAGCCTTGAGGTACAACAGCAGTCAAACTTGAAATTCAGACTCACCCTGGGACGCTCTCGGAAGGATATCCACGACATTCAGAAAGCGTTATATCTTACATTACAAATACTGTTAAGCCACATCTCTTTATTGCAGAACCATTATGCAGATGAGGATTCTGGATGAACTTGACTGCCTTGGGGAAGGTCAATCTCGGACTTGGTTCTTTGCATTCTTGCAAAGGGGTTGTAGGCCAAAAAGAAGTATCAGGTATCTGTTTAGGGAAGAAAGAAAACTGGAACGTTGGTCTATGTTCTGCTTATGAAAGCTCTAGTTACCTTCTTTGAATGTTATATTTATTTGGAAATTAGTTTCTACAAGTTTCTGCTCCCAAAAAATGTTTCATAAAGCCTTTGGTTTTCATTTTTGTCATGGGGCAGGTAGGGAAGAATATGCTAATCAAAGACCCTAGAACTACAGCTTCTATAATTGGCAGCTCAGTATTCTCTTGTAGCCTTAATTTATGCATACTATTAAAAGGTTAAAGTTGGTCACGGGTCTCCTGTGACTGTCATCTGTGAAATAATGCTGTTGGAAATGCAGTTCTGGTTCTACCTCATTCCCGCCTGCAAATAAAACCACGCATATTCTGCTCATCTTCCCCCCGAACATTGACACCTCCAGTGACATAAAATCCAGCAAGCGATGTGACAGCTGCCAAGGTCAATAAGAGTTATACTGAACTGCTGAGTAAGTGCTGCTCACACAAATCAAAGCTGTATAAGGGCAGCTTAACATACACAAATCTGCAACTTATTCAAACGACTTTTTGGACTGAGACATTTTTATCATTTCTCTCTTCCATTAAATGCTATATAATGAAATGTGATGAAGTCAAAGGTATTTTGAGAAATCTTAGCGTTGTGTCCTTTGTGTTGAATTCCTGATAGCAAAGTGGGGTGAAAAACACATTTAACATTTCTGAGAAACTTTACTTAAAGGCAATTGTAGGAGGGCAATAGTATGAATAAGGAAGTAAAAATAACGTAGCAGGAGATTTTAAAGACACATCAAGCAACATTATCTAATTACTATCCAGATTCAGCCATTTAGATGAATTGCTAAATCAGGAAGACTGTGTTGGATTTTGAGGGGTACTTTAAGCCATCTGCCTTTGCTGTACTTATCAAAAAGGTTTCAGTATTCATTTGCAGCTGCATGTTAGCTTTTAATTATCAAAATACCAGCATTTCCCAAGATGTTACCGATTGATTAGTAGGGACAATAAGGTATTTCTGGCAGACCCAAGGGTTAGATTGGATTTTATATCTGAACTCTCCATTCAGAGTCACAGACGTAGAAACTGCTGTATTAGAGCAGCACAATTTGTATCTTTGCTGTGCAGTCATGAAATACGGAGATTTTGAACAATTGCATAGAAAAACTATTCTGAACTTTGTGCCTTGAGTAAGGCCTTGTGTGCCAAGCCGTACCCGTTAGCGAGTATTTACAGCCGAGCCAAGAAAAGCCCTGGAAATAGAAACTGTTAGTAGAAATGCTGCTGCAACTCCAGCTGGATTGCTGCGACCAGTAACACTCCAGTAATTACAGCGGAGTAAGTGTTAAAGGGGGAACGAGGATGGAAAGCTCTCCATCATCCATCAGGCATTGCTTACTCCTGGATTTTTCTCTGAAAAGGAGAGCAGAAGGGCTCTGCAAGGGCTTCTGTCTTCCTTTATTCTATTTTAAGGTTGCTAATTGATCCTCTGAGGGAAGGTTTAGTTCTTTTAATGCAGTATCTCCATTAACAGGGAGTCTGTGCGAAAGGTTGGAGGTGTGTGGGTGTGGGAGCCGTGCAACCTTTCATGCCAGTCTTCTCTGCAATGACTCACAAGGCAGGAAAGTTTGAGAACCTTCCTCATACGTCAAGAAATGGAGCCCCGTTCCCTGCTAATAGTGTGGGGGTAGTTACTGAAGCACACTGCTCGGTTTTTGCCTGGCTGACCTAAACTTTCCAGGTGTGGGTATGACAGCAGGCCATGGAATAAGGGGACAGCGAGATGAAGTGACCAGATTGGGTTGGAATAGTCATTATCTTGACTGACACATTCATCCACGTTGCAGAAACCCAGCTAGTGGTTGCTCTGCTCCACAGTAGAACATTTCACTTCAGATAAGCAAAATAAATATCAGGAGAAGCCTTCCTTGTGAGATATTACCTTTGCGCCAGCATAAAAATAACTTTGCAATTGCTCGCTTTCTCCCGAAATACAGAATTGTGGAAGCGCAAGAAGCGATCAGCCTGATGCACTCAACGGGTAACGCCAGCCCCATTGCTGCCCAGGAGACTGACAGCCTGCTCTGATCTGACTAATGGGTTAATTTCATTGAAGCGCTACCAGACTAAAGAATAGTTTTATCAAGTGTTTCACCACTTAAAAAGCAAGGCAGAGTGCCACGCAAAATGGCCCGTGGTTAAGGAAGAAGTGTTTCAGTTTACTCGCTGCCTGAGCAAAGCATAGTTTAATTTAGGTCTAAGGCACTATCGAGGAAACATTTCCATTCTTCTTACTCAAGGACACTGTAGCTACATCTACAAATATACTATCTTGTGAAATGGGAAGAAGCTTTTTATCCCTTTCCTCCATGACTCTTTTTTACTTACCTGTTCTTCCTGCTACCCGCCAGAAAGCCATGCCTGATTACTTTCAGCTATGTCCAGACCCCCTTTGGTCAAGTGTCGGTCTAACAGAAACCCATCGACAGATTTCTACTCCATTTCCACTTTAAATCAGAGCTTCAATGTGAGTTGAGTAAGGCCTTCAGTTGTTAAGCATGCACTCTGTTTTGATAAGAATTTCATGTAGGATTTTCTATCATGACTTATTACCATAACTGAGAACCTTTTTGTGGCTCAGTGCACAGACCATTAGCGGCAGGAAGAAGACTGAATACAAACAGCTCTAAATGGGGTCCTAGGGCATCGCTCTCAGTATTTCACAGGGGAACAAAGCTGAGTTTTAATAAACTCAGTCATCCAGAGTCATGTCTTAAGTCTACTCAGGAGTCATTAGCTGTGTTTTGATCATTTCTGTACATCTGAGGACTACCCCAGTAAGTTCTTAGTACCACTCAGAATTAAGGAAAACTCTACAATCTTTGGAAATCCTATTAATTTTCCTTTTTTTTTTTTTACATAAGCTTAAACACCAATAAGTACCCATTTTTGCACTAAATATATGTAAATTTCTGATAAACCAAATCATTAGATTATTCTTTTCACTTTAAATACATTTGGGTTTCATTCAGCATAAGGCTAACTTCCACACGATCTTTTTATTAAATGTATGAAGCGAATTTTAGAGTCTGACATTAAATATTAAGGTATTCATATTTTCCACCACTATCTTCAAATACCGGTCACAGTCCAACACCAACATAAGACTCGTGTACAAGCACAAGGAATATGAACCCCAGAAACAAATTGAAAAAACCACTAAAAGACTACGGTGCGTGAGCAAACAGAGAAGTTTTAGATTTATGACCTACAGAGCCCCAGTGGCCAACAGGATAACTGCAGAGGGCTGGATTGTATCCAACGTCCTTTCTCTTCAAAATGCAGCAAGGGGTTTGTTTCACTCTCTCTCAAACCCTTTTGTAGGTATTCATGGAACTCCTACAGAGGACTACTGCGATGAAAATGATGGCCAGGAAACAAAAGACAGTCCTAGCTTTCTAGGACAATTAGTGGGATTAACTTTCAATCCACAAGTGGCTACAGGACTTTCCCGATCCTAACCCACCACATCACCAACTGGATGTGGTTCCAGGTGAGCACAGATGTCCCATAACTCCACCTTTCTCAATCACTAACTGGTTACAGGCCAAATCGTGATCGTGTTCACCTCAGTTTAGAGATACTGCAGAGTATCTCTGGGGTGGAGTGGAGACAGGTCAGCAGTGCCGCTAGACTCAGTACCTGCAGATGCCTTTCTCACTTCCCTAAAGAAGTCTCAAGTGATCAATTGTTGCAGACTTAACCCATCTCACCTTCTGCAACTTCCTCACCAAAACCGAGTGCTGTTTGGCAGGATCAAGTACCCTGCATTTCTAGAGGTGCAACGAGCATTTCGGCATCAAAGAGAACATGAGTTCTCTCAAATGTGTTATCAGAAGATTTATTCAATGCTGAGCTGGACTGAAAATGCTCACCAGGCCTAAGCTGGTGTAATTGCACTGAAGGCAATGGAATTATGCAATTCATAGATATAAAGAAATTATCATATTAAAGGATTCATGTTTTTCTAGACACCCCCAACAAGAGCCATCAGACTTTATTTTTCTTTCATGGTCTTTGGCATGGCTTTGTTTCAAACGAGATTTTATCCCTGGATTTCCTCTATCAGACAAATCTGAGCAGCAGCAGTAGCTTGGTGTTTAACTGTCGCAGAACAAAACTTAAGCAGCAGCTTCTGGACACACACAATAGTAATCACGTGTCTTTGGATCTGATTTGAACTGTCTCTCTGATTTTTTGCAACTGTCTTAATTTTTAACAAAAGTTCAGTGATTTGCCTAGTGTACAGCCAAAAGAGCTTATTCTTGACCCTTTTCATGCAGTTCTCTGGGAACTGGTTGATAAACGACCTTGCAAAGAGAGTACACACGCTCTCACACTTACAGCACGAGTCAGAGAAGAGTTATTGGCCAGGGGGCTGGGGGCTGCCTGAAGCTATATGAGCATTTGTGTTTTTCAGATTTCAGCTGGTATATTCAGGCACACATAATAAAATAGAGCTTTTATTTTAAAAATCAATAATATGACTGATCTTAAGTCAGAAAACCATTTCAGTTTACTTTTACCATCACCGGGTTTTTATTGCATCTCACATCTTGTTTTTTCCTTGTCTTTTTCCTGCCAGACAATCAGTCTCAACTCCTTTTGAGATTCACCTTTCTATAGCATCTTATTTTTCTGAGGCAGTTCCTCCCCTCCTATTGCTCTTTCTGGATGTGAATCCTTTGCACCCAGGTTCTCCTGCCACCTTCTCCACGAGGCTGTTAAAGCCAACTCTAATACATAAGTATGTATGGTGAACAATTATGCCATTTAGAGACAAATTGCCTTTTTTTTTTTTTTTCTTTTGGCTACCTGGGCCCAAAAAACAGGAAAGTATGTATGGTGAACAATTATGCCATTTAGAGACAAATTGCCTTTTTTTTTTTTTTTACTCTGAGCTACATGGACCAATAAAACAGGAAACAAAGGAAGTTACTTAGTTCATGTGCTACTAATTATTTATGCCAGGTCTGGACATGCCAAGGCTATGTCAAAATTAATCTAAGAAGATTCTACTTTCCCACGCTCTCAACTGTTCATTCCCATTTCTATCGCCATCTGCCACCTTCCAGTGATGCCACTCTCCTGTGGTACCACAGTGCAGATCAATAAAATTATCCAAGCTAAAGCCTACTTCACCCAGATCATTTTATTGCTCTAATTTATGCTGCCGCAACAAACAACTGCATGAACAACCACAGCAGAGGTGTGAATTCAGTGACCGAGACGAGGGCAGGCAGCTGGGTGCTTCTTAAGCTGGTGTAGCTGTTACACATCCAGTGTTGCAAACCTAGTGTAAATAATTCTGATCTCATTTGTCTGGCTTCTTTCACTGGAACTCATTAGTAAAGCATACTAAATAGCTTAATAGGAAATGCAGCAGCTTTTCTGGCTTTCTTAATATTCCTCCCATATATTATTTCATATGTGACCTTGTGACTTCCAAGAAGAAAGAAAAAAAAGGAAAAAAAAATCATTCCTGATATTTTCGCTATCTTGCAAAAATGGTGAGTCTGACTATTTGTTACCTTCCTATGTTGATAATACCAACAAATGTTAAAGATACAAAGATCACTTCCTGTGTAAATCTTGGTTCAACGACGACGGGCAAGCAGCTAGAAAACATTTCTTCAGGTCTTTTTCCCCTAATGTAAAACTCTTAGTAGAAAAATGATAAGGATAAATGGCACCTATCCTACCGATTCCATTATAGAAGCTGGTTTGTCTACGACAGACGACTCACTATTTATAGTGTCTTTAGCGCACGGCTTGCGGTATACTCTCACAGTCAATCTCAAAGACATGTTACTTAGGCAGGGTAATGTACTCATCTTCTCTGAAAGAAGGAAACTTCTGCAGAACATCTTGGGGGAGAAAACCGTCTATATTTACAGCCATTCAAAACCTACAGAAATCGAGTACAACAGAACAGGAAAACCAGTATAATGCCAGGACAACCCTTCTGACTTTGGGGAACCCCAAGATGCTCCAAGGTGGAAGCTGAACATCTAGCAAAGCTCATTTTCTTCTAGAAACATATAGACACCACCAGCTGGAGCCAAAAATCCAACAAAACCAACTCCTATTTCTCCCTATTTCAGCTGAACTGCCGGCTCTGACGTATTTCGAACAACAAGGTGAGAAAATACACCTCTTGTATCGTGACAGGCAGCTACACCAGAGGCTCTACCAGACTGCAGCACACAGCAGTCACGTTCCAGCCAGCTCCAAGCTCCTAGTCTGAGAGAAAGCCGTACAAATCTCCACCCAGACTCAAAAGATACATACATTTAAGGCACTAGTTAGCACAGCGGACGTGCCCGCAGGGACCCTAAGCCCAGCAGTATGAAGAAGCAGGTAGTGTACCTGTAGCTCAGCTAAGCTGACAGCGTTGCAGGGCAAGCTCCAGAAACTCGTGGTATCAGCACAGCCTGAGTATGCCACGGCTGAAAAGCAGCTGTAGACTCTATTTCATTGATATGTGGGTGTACAACCAGTATTTTAGTTGCCCTATGCAAAATTGCCCTTGTCACAGTAAAGCCCAAGAATTACTGTTCCTTCTTCCCATTTCAAAGAAAAGTACATTGTTAATGTATTTCAAATCACTCTCAAAAAATGTCTCTGGCCTCTACAAGAAGTGTTTAGCCTTTTTTCCCCCTAAACATTGTTATTATGCTACATAAGCTGTAAAAAAGGAATCAATGAAATATTTTTCAAGTAGTTCGGATAATAAAAAATTAAGGGTTCCATTCTGAAAAAATATCACAATGGGAGATTTCAACATCAAAGAATTTGTCAATAAATTACACAGAACTATCACAGAACGCTGCAGCCCTTTTATTTTTCTTGTTTAACACTTCCAAGTCACTGTCATCAACCACTACAAATTGAGGTTACAACGCTTTGCTTTTCTTTTTTTCTTTTTTTTTTTAAGCCTTCACACAGTGATACCTCGCTTCAAAATACTGAGATAAACCATCATAAAGAAACCTCTAAATTACCTTTATGGCCTCAATTTCCAGAAAATACAAAAGCATTTAAAAATGCATTATTCAGAACCCTTCAGAACAGGAGTAAACCCATTTTATGTTTAATGCTCTGTATAAACGATATGTTGAAAAAGTACATAACTGATATCTGCTGGTGAAATGTGTTTTTTCTAGCAGCACAGTTACAGAAACTTTAAGAAAAAACATAGACTGAAATCTACATTACAGGTGAGGAAAAATCATGCATTAGCTTGGCACAGCACCCGCGAATCCTGAAAACACTGGGGTTTAGCAGTTATTACCAAAGGGCAGTTAGGATTCCTTAGGGGACACTGGCGTTTTTTCCAGCAATAAGTGCAAAATCTTCTCTTGTTGATTCTGACCAATACCTTGGTTCTTGGACAACCTGAGTTAATAGATCGGGTGGTCTCACATGCATGCTCGTCCTCCTGGGTTCGCTTTCAGACATCTCTCTCTGCAATAAGCTATTTTCTGGGAGTGATTCATGGCAAATACAGCTGCTCACATCATTTCTTCCTATTCCTTCCTCAAGGTAAAGAGAGGTCTTGACAGTATTTTCACTTCAGTTCCTTTCAAATAATATTAGAGCTACAAGGATGGGGATGGTTATGCATATGAAAGCTAATGTAATGGGCTAACACCTGACTGAGCCGGAGGTCGGGCAGTAACAGATACCGGGACCTCACTGTCAGTCAGGCAGCGCTTCATTAAACCTTCCTGTCCTATCAAGGGTCCCCAAATAGCAGCTTTCCTCTGACTCCAGTCATCTAGGCAATTCACTGCTTTTTTTCATTTTTAATCTTACTATGATGTCTGCCTCCAAGTCCATAAAATATGCCAGCAAACTTTTACTGAAAAGCGGAGCAAAACTCTTCCATATTTTCCTCTCATTCTAGCTGGAGGTGGGATTTAATGTTTTCCTCTTCCATGATAACTTTCTAATTTCTTTTTCTCCCAGAGCATCAGTAACAGCCAACTGCTACTGAAGTGAGCACCGGGCATTAGCCTGTCTCTAACAAAATCGAGTGTTTTGCACCAAGGGGTGAGAGAGACAGCAGGGTAGTTAGGCTTGGTGAAAAAGTCAAATACTCATGAGAATTGAAAAAAGCAGGGAGTGAAGATGACAAAGAGGCACAACGGAGAAATAAGGATCCTGTGGCAATCAGAATATCCCTGAATCTCCCGTTGTTGCCTCAAAGGTGACAGCAACTGCAGCAATGCTCAAGGGACAGAGGCATGAGCATTAGGGTGAGAGCCCTCCTTCCCTGCAGTCCCTCCCCTGCATATTCTCTCCCAGGCAGAGCAGGCGTGGTGGGAACCGTGTCTCCATCTTTGGTTACTCCTCTGCCAAAACATTACACTGGGGAATGGTTGAGGGAAGGAAAAAGTTTCAAGAATCAAGGATGGGAGCAGGGAGAGTCAATTTTGAAGAGGACAAGAGAACAGAATCCAGGTCCTCAGGCTGAACACAGGATTGGAGGAGAAATGATGTGACTTGGCAGCTCAGATGAGTACAGCTGGGATGGGGAAAATAGCACACAGGTATGGGGAAAGGGTGAATTGGTGGAGGAATAGGACAACAATAAGGGGAAGAAGTGGAATTCTGCTCTAACTCATCCCCGGGTGAGGGCTTTCTTCCCAGGAGGTATGGTGGAGAGTCCATGGACAGCAGTGCTGGCTCTTGGGGTGATGAGCAGGTCGAGCTACACGAAAGGGGCCACAGCTGAAGCTGTGACCCTCAGTTTTTGACTCCTGCTGCATATGAAGGTAAGGCTTTATCACCCAGCTCCCCATGAATGTGATGAAGATGCCAGCAGCAGTGGCAGCAGCAATTGTCTCCTCCTTCTAGTGACAGGGAGGGTGCAGGATCTGGCAGTCCCACACCCAGGGCAGTGGTGAGCCACCTCCATCCTCCTCATGCTGGCCAGTGCTCCCAGGGAGACGAACTCTTGGCCCAAGCCAGTCAAACCACTGACATTTTCATCAGAATTCAGCACAGGATCCAGACACACAGTGTTGCCCTGGAGTAGAGACCATCTTTTTGTCCTGCCTGTAGCTGGGCAAAACTCCAAGGCTTTTTAAAGAAGTCCAGGTGCTCTGAGTCTTATGAAACTCTCATCCTTCCTAGCTTCTTCCCCTGCACGCTACCTTTCTCTCTGCGCTCTGGACTGTGTGTTGTTCAGTGATGTGTGAAAACACAGATTGGTGCCATTCACTCCAGATATTAGTCAGGGTTTTCACTGGTGTCATCAACAGAAGATTTTGGCTATTATCTTCCTATTCTACAAAGTAATAAAATGCAAAACTGAATGAACCAGATGAATCAGCAGTCGATCATTAATCTAGCATTTGTTTGATGTAAAGATCTTTTACTGATTAAAATGTTTTAATAAAAAAAATCAGAACAAGAGTTTTATAATTGGCAATGAATCCTCAGGCGAATCTTATAGATCAATTAATGCCTAGATGAGTTAAGGGTGAAAGGTAAACTCGACATTAAATGCTTAGTTAATACTGCCAGAGGATTGATCATTGCCATTAAAGGGATACTAAAGTCAAACTACACTCCTTTTTTTCCTCATTGGGAAAACAGAAGGTTTGGAAGAACATTTGCCGTCTTTGGGATCATCTTTTCTGATGGAAATAGCGCAAACTTTATGCACCTAGCATCCCCCTAGGAGAGGGCCAGGATAGCCAGACCGAACCAGCCAATGGGATATTCAACACCATACGGATATCATGCCCAGGACACATAAGGGACAGCTAGCTGCGCGTTTTTTTTCCACGCCTTGAGACTTTAGGTTTCACTTTTTCAAGTCTGTCCATGCAACTTCCACTGCTAGCATTAATCTCCAGAGTGTTGCCTTCAGAGTGTCAGTGCCACACTGGAAAACTTGATCCAGGAGACTACGACAATTAGTATGTAAGACCTACTGGTGCAACTAAAAATCATTTGATAATAAAGGATGAGTGACACAATCAATATTGTCATAGACAGGAAAAATTCTGAGGCAAGAAGATAAAAAAGGGGTGTTAACTGAATGGAACAGCAATTTTTAGCCTGATAGAAAATACAGAATACACTTAAATGCCTTATGAAGACTTAAGAACCTCACTATCAGAGCATGAAGTGGAATATGACACACTTGCCTATTAAGTATATTATATGTAACAGCTAAGAGGTTATAAGCATTAGTCATTTTAGGTATTAGGATGCAAGCCACACCTGTTCAGTGCATATGTAGTCATACCTTAGACCTACGTATGAATAAAAGAGTATGGCACCAATTACAGAAATTAATAAAAATGTGACATTAAGAAAATGAAATATAACCCCATTATAATATAAAGCAAAATCAATATCTGATTCAAAAGCATATGAGAGGTGATCTACAGACTAGAGAACTGAATAGTCACTAATTGGACTTCATATTGAGAACCTAATAAATATATACATTCATGGAAAATTTAATACGGTAATTCCAGCACAACAGGAGGATTTGGGGAACAGAAACAAGCTGCTCAGCTTATAAAATCTCAAATCTGCCACGGAGTGCAGTGTACAGTGAAAAGGCAAAAGTTCATCTATGGATTGTTTGTTAAGAGAACTTACAGCGCAATACACTGATGAGCACACTTGCCACCGGGCTCCGCGCTGATGGCACTCATATTCCTTTCTTCCCTTAAAAGAACACCTCCATATTTAGCTCAAAGATGGACTGAATGAGAAAAAATGGAATTGGTCTTTAGAGGGTGAAGCACTGCACAAGTCTGGGATAAATATTATTTAGGTCCAGACAGCTGGAGCTTTTATTTCCCTTGCTCATCTGGACTGATGAGTTCTCTGCTCACCAATAATTCTAATTTGTGAGGAATGACTTTTGGGGGCCTTGACTTGAGATAGCAGTGCCATCGTTTTCAGTGACCACAAGCCCAGCTCTCCTGTGACAAGCAGGAGATCTGATCTGGGCACAGAAGGAGGTGCTGCTCACCCAGAAATTCAGGCGCTCCTTCCTAAAATGGGAAGAGGCAGCACTATTTTGTTTCAAACATGTATCCAGCAAAGTTGCTTATCAATCACCACACATCAGTTCTCCCCTCAGTGCCATCAGTCAGTCCTCTTGTCTCCCAGTCTGTATAAGGGAAACATTTGTCATCAGGCAAGCGGCACGTGCCTGGTCCTACACGGGAGCATAGGTGTGCTCTCCACCAAGCCACACCAGTATGTCCTTAGTCCTCTGCATCCTCGTGCTCAGAACAATGCCACCCCCAGCTGTTCTCCGGTCCAAAACCGCCCTTTATAAGCCTATGATTGTGCCTTTCTAATCCCCACTATTTGCCTGTTCTTACTTTTTCTGCTCATCAACACCACTTTATCACTTTTCCCACTTTCCGCTTTCCCTCCCCTTTTGCAGGCTGAAGCTCCTTCAGAAAATATATTTCTAAGTAGCCACTCACAGAAGGTAAAAGCCATCCTTAACTAAGCCTTCCCAGGCCTCCACCAGGGGCTGCTTCCAGCCAGCAGTCGCCATCTGAATGAATCAAACCCAAAGCTGTCCTTGCTCAGCGGCTCTCTTTGCTGCCACATTGCATTCACCCAAGAAGCAGAGAAGTTTCAGGTATTCTCTTCCTGCAGCGGTGGTTAATAGTCTGTGCAGCAGTACCTGCTCTGCTGACCAACATAAACCATCATTTATGTGGCAGCTTCAGAACCCTCTAGAAGGGATGAAACAGCTCCGCTTGACCTTTCCTTACGGACAGCAGCAGCAGCGTGAAGAGAGTTGCGCTGGCTGTTTTCTTTATCCGCATAATAAAGTTACAACCCAGTATAGGTTTATGCCCAAAACACCTCTCTTCTGCAGTATTTCCTTGTACTTGCCCTTAGTAAAAGCCAGAACGCTGCGTGCAATGGTAATCTTTATTTAGCTACATGAAGTTGTGGCAAAACTA
Source organism: Buceros rhinoceros silvestris (assembly GCF_000710305.1). Classification (NCBI taxonomy): domain Eukaryota; kingdom Metazoa; phylum Chordata; class Aves; order Bucerotiformes; family Bucerotidae; genus Buceros; species Buceros rhinoceros. Next base: position 58,343 of record NW_010388873.1, on the reverse strand, counting down.
AGGATGCCTGTTACAAAAGCAAAATAAGAATTAGAATTAATACATTCAATTATTGTTCCCTCAATTTGTAGCGAGAGGCTTCATGACTTCCAAGACCTGGCAGCTTTTCAAAGCAGACCTGTGAGCCTTGATATGCAAATGGCTCCTGATCTGAGACTTTTTTGCCAAAAGGCAAAATCAGAAGAGCAGTAAATGGAACAAATCTAGACTGTCTTCGGAGATTAGCCGAATCTCCATGAATGGCACCACTTGCAAAGACAGGCAAGTGAAGCATCAATAAACCACTAAACCAATAAACACCGAAATCTGTCTGTTGTATTCATTATATTCACAGCTCTTTCTAAACTTAGATAAGAACCAGTAATAATCCATTCGATACCCTGAATCTGATGCCTTGCAAAAAAAAAAAAAATATACACACACACGAAACACACAGATTTGTTTCTGTTCTTGTTGTATAAACTTTTCCCTCTAATATGATTTGAAAATCAAATAATTCCTGCTATTTATTTCTTTTTGAAGAGTTTGAGTTTTTCTTAAATGATACAGCTCCCAATTTCAAATCTTACCTTTATCCCAGAGATGAGCTTGGAGAGTCTCACTCCACAAAGACAACACTGTTAACACAACTGTAGAAACACCCAGTCAGCTCTGTCTGATAGACTAGCCAAGAATCTAAATGTGAAGCCAAATGGAAATGCTTGAACTGCAGTCGCATTCCTCAAAGAACCAAGATTTTGGGGCAACAGAAGCCATAGGCTTGATCACCTCAACCACACTTCATTCCTATGAGTACAGAGCACAGACTCCAAGGGAGCCCTAGCTCAGGAGGAAGCAGTGACCAAAGTAAGCACGACCAAGACCTGCGGCCACAGCTGTGCCCACCTCACTTGCATCACATCGCTAGTGTCAAGAAGGGAAGATCTTCCCCTGGCCACCCTCCTCCTTCCCAGCACCATGTTTCCTCCCTCCCTCTACACCAGTGCAAGCGCTCACCGGGGCTTTTGCTGAGCTCATTTAACACTCCGCTCTGGAAGCACACTGGTCCTTGCCAGGGAAAACTCTGGTGTGCCCCAGAGACTGTGCAAGGTGCAGGACCAAGGATGGAAGGACCAGTTTTACCCTCGCACGTGGGAGGAACATCCCAGATTCAGATGGGCTGATTGTAGATTTGTGTGTACAGGACACAGTATCGCTTCTGAAAGCTGTAGAAAGAACAGTTTGAAGAACAGGAATGTGATATATGGTACCATTAGAACAGATAGCGCCTAGTTTGCAGTATGGGCAGCACACCGCAATCCATTCCGTGTTACCATCAGTGAAGGAGCAGACAAGTTTGGGGGTTCTTTTCTTTTTTTTCTTTTAATTATTTTTTTTAATATTCTATTTCAGTTTGAGCAGACAAATATATAGACTACCATTAATATTTGAAATTAAAACCTTTATCCAAGCTATTTTAGCTACTTTTTAATATTTCCCATCAGAACATGGTCAAAAAAATTGCTTTTCTTTACTATTTAAACACAAAAAGGAATGCTCAGTTTAAGCTCTGAGTACGTCATTACACTTATTTTAAAAACATAGACATGAAAACGTACACTGAGATTTTTTATTTTCCCTTGTACAACACCCCATAAAATCTTAAGACCTAAACCAAAAAAAACCCAGCAGTGTTGCTCCCGTCACAGCAACCTCACAAATCACCCTTTAATTCTAGCAAAATGCAGCGAGATCAGCTCAGAACTGCTATTCAGGACTGCAGCCTCCCAACAGTATTTCATCTAAAAATGTCTTTTGAAAACCTGATGCATTTCAGCTCTAGAAAAACATCACTTCAGGTATGGCAACTCTTACCAAGAAATCTGTTTTTGTTTCCTTTTAGCAGCAGTTTCAGATGGATTGATCCAAGAAGAATTTCACTTTACTAGCTCTAATGACTTCTTTGGATAAGTTATGAGAACTTTCCCCAGTTCTTACCCAGAGCTCTTCTGCGGAGCCACCGCCGTGGTGCAAGGCAGATGCCCAAAACACTTAGCAGAGTATTTCATTTGCGTTAGTGACGGGATTGCACTTCATATGCTGGAGCACACTTTGCAATGCATGTTCTGCCATTTCGGTTTGCTCAGAACGTTACTTGTTATTTCTACAGTGGTGTCCCACTGAGCCACTCCAGTGACAGAAGTTAACGTAGTTTACATCTTGCCTTTCCTTTGATTTCAAGGATTTTATAACCCATTTGAAAGCTGTGCTGTCAGTGGCAGATGTCCCATGGGTGACTCAGTGCCAGGTGACCCTGCCCATGTGAACCCAGTGCTCTCCTCTCGCCTTTGAATTCCCTTTCTTGGAAAGTGCATATGCAAACTGACTTCTGTATAAACTTTCTCTTATACCTGACAGCCGCATTATTTTTTCTTTTTAAAACAATATTTTTTAAAAACAATATTCTTACAAACAATGTTCATGTTGTTCACAAAATAATTTCAAATATTAGCAAAATGGCATCTTTTAATGCAGCCATATTTAATGCAGCCATTATTGTCCAGAGATCTGTGTGTGTTACACCTCAACCCTGAGAACACCTGAGGTCGTTCCACTCCATTCCATAAAGCTCTGATTCTGTTTGGTGGAACTGTGTAAAAAGATATATATGCATAGACTGTATATGAAGAATGCAGTTATATGTAGTACAACCATGAAAAAAAAATAATACTGAGGTCATAATATCATGCTTGAAGAATCGAGTTCAACATTACCTACAGCTTCTAGATCTATTCTGCTGTTGCATGTTTTAAATTTTAATTCAGAAAACACAGAGAAAAATTCAATTTCCTTTCCTGGTACAGACATTGATACAAAAGCTTTGCTTCTGCATTATGGTAACTATTAAGAGTCTACAAATTGTACTGCAGATTTACAACATCACAGACTATTTGAGAAACCATCTAGGTTTAAGGCGAGAAGTGAACGTTATTTTTTCAGTACAAGTTCTCCTGAAAGCACACAGGGAAAAAAAATAATTAAAAAAAAAATAAAACCCCACAAACTATTAATCCAGCAGCTCCAGTGATTCAGTCTGTAGCACTTGGCAATTCAACAGGAAGCCCCTATTCAACTAGGCTACGCTGTGTTCCCACCCACTGCCCAAAAATGCCTAAACACAATTATGTGACAAATCGGAGAACGCCGGAGTGACAGTGAATAGGAAGGCTTAGAAGTTTCCTTTCTTAAAAAGAAAAATCTTTCCCTCAATTCCAGTGTATTTTGAGGAAGACAAAGACAACCACTCATGCAGTAAAGAAAAACAGATAGACAGGTGTCTTAAGGTAAGACTGCTCATTTCATGCTTTATTAGCACAACCCCATTATATCTTTTCCCTCCTTCATTTTAATTAACTGAACTGCAATATAATGGAGCCATCCTGAAGGCCTCATAGTTAAAAGCAGTAACTTCTATTATATACTCTATTTTTAGTGGTATTTGATTTTGCCTAGGGAATTAAAAAACAGCTTAGACTGAAAACTGGCAGGTTTATCTTGAAAACAAACAGCGAAGCGACTGAGGTCCACCACTCGAAGAAGACAATCTGGCAGCGCTGAGTTACGGGTCACTAACGTTGCCTTAATTTGAAATGTTAACCCCCTCCCACAAAACTCCGGCACCTGAACGCTGCAGTACTTCATTTCTTCGTATGCAGGGTACGTGCAGCTTGTACACAGACTTGAACACAGACATTTTGCAGCTACATGTATTTACAGGTAGTATTTGTGTGCCAGTGCCCCCATCGACAGCTGTTTCTGCAAGGGGTAGTAGCGGGGGAGAGCTCGGGGTAACCTCACTCTCTTCCAGCCCAAGGAGAGAGAGCTCTAAAACCCAGCCCAGTTCACAAGAAAGGAACTGCTGTCCTTTGGGCTTTAGCAGCCCTTGGCTTGGGTCTAGGGCATCCAGCATCCACATGAGTCCTCCTGTAATCAGCTCCCAAGAAGCAAACCCTCCGAAACATTTCTTACTGTACCCGGAACGCATCTCTCCTGTGCCTCATCTCACGCCCATCAGCTGCCCATCATGCCCTGGGGATGATCCTTGGCACCTGCATGTTTTGAGATGCACCAGGACACAACTTTTTTTCCCTTAGGGACTCAAATGCTTACACGAATTACATTTCCCGGCTAACGAAGCCCTCATTTGAGTTAAAATCCTCGAAAGAGTATTTTGTTCAGAAGGTCCAGGGCTTTTGCGCCAACCTCACAGAAGGTGCTGCTTAAGTGCATGAACGACTGGCCCCACTGCCGAGCTAGGAGGTGGCCAGCCTGTTGCTCAGGCCCAGACAGCACTGCAGGAGTGAACAGCCCCCTGCTTCTGGGCAGAAGGCAGCTGGTATTTCTAGCTCTGACGCTGGAAATAAAGCTCTCAGGATCACCCCCTTGGCCAGTGTTCAAGACAAGCCTGTATTCCACTCTTCCTAAATACCCATGCACCATTTAAGTCTGTAACATCTCCTGGTCACTGCAGCAATCTACCCCAGAGCTCCATCTCTATTAAAACACAACGATTTCCATCTGAACTCTTTGGAAATGATGAGAAATTAAAACAAGTAGCATTTATTTAACAGCGAATGCCTTAACTCCAGTCATACTACTCTTCTAAAAAAAAAAATCACACGTATGATGGTACAAAAAGTTATGAGGCTCATACACAGACAGAAAATCAGAGTCTGCAGCAGAAGGGCAGACTTTAATGCTCAGCAAAGCAGAAGTTATTTTGCATGAACCTGATACTTACTTTTTATGAAGTCTTCATCGAGCTGAGGGAGGCAGTTAGCATGGATTGGATGGAGAAAACATCGCAGTGCTGCCTCAGGAAAGTGTGGGAAGATTTTGAATTGGATACAAGGATATTAGATGAGTGGCTCGGGCTTTCTGCCTCATCACAGGATGGTCTATAGATGAAGTTGCATTTTCTGGAGTGCATAATGCAGAACAAAATTACATACATCTTCCTCTTTTCTGTAGGCGTACATTTCATAAAGGTAAAGACAACCTTGGGCTCCCTAGACAGCAGGGGAGAGATCAGATGGTAGCTCTAGCTCATAATCTGCTACGCTGATTTTGGAGCCATAAAAGATGGGAAGAGAGGTCTAAAGGAGCTTGTTTCATTTTCCAAAACAAATAATGGACAAGATTATATTAACAGCCTTTTAGAGCCTTCAACCTTCGCTTATCGGAATAGTGTGGATTTTTTTTTTGTCATTGACTTCAATAGCAGAGAATCATGCCTTAAGAAATGTGATGGTTTGGCCCTGTAACTTTTGGGGGATGCGTCAAGGTGAATTCCCTCCCTTTGCCATTAATTTTACAACCTCAAACACTTTGGTTTCTTTTAACTGTGACAATCCCCTTATATGTTTATATCCACATGACGCTTTTATTAAACATTAAATCTAACTTTGTATTAAAATGTTGCATTTCTAATCTCACAATGTATGTGTACCATACCATAAAAATGTCAATGCCCCAAACGTTCTTATTGTCAACGTAGGAAGATTTTCCGGAGAAAATGACCCTGAGAAACACACCCACAAGAACAGCAACATCCACAGCTGGTGTGGTTCCTGTGCGATAATCGGTCCAGGATCACTTTATCCAGCCGCACACGCTCACAAATCAATGTCTTTGCATTATGTACAGGACGTGAGGCCTTACAAGTAAAGGTAAAGCAGTGCCTGAACTAGCGGAATCACCTGTAAAATCTACTGGCTTGCTTTATAGTGCGCTGAGGACGCTGAGCAAGGCAGGCAATCTCCAAGTAACATGCCAGGAACAGGCAGAGGGACAGCAACATAATGAGTCTGTGGAACAGCTGCAGCACTGAGGCAGGTCCATCACACATCGCATCTCTCGCCCACCACCCATTTGCCATTTACAGGTGGTGTTATCTCACCATCAATGAATCCATGGAATTACAGGCTTATTACGCACAGTCAGGCTTGGATTGTATCACATAGTGAGACAACATATGAGCTTTTTTAATACCAAAACAATGTTTAATTTTTAAACTCCTACTACTACCAGAACACAAATCCTATTACCAGCTTTTTCGGTTATTACCTCAAGGTCACCTTCAACAGCATTTACCATTACATTTCCAGTTTCAAGAAACTGTCTTTAGACTTTAGAAGAGTTTTTTATATTTACCAATTACAAGTTCGGACCTTAAATCAGTCAAGTTACTTGATTTTGACACAAACTGGGGAAAAATGTTTGAATTAATTCAGTAGAGATAAAAACTACTCACCAATATCTCTATTCAGAGAAGCGTTGTAATTTATTGTGGTGGTATTGGCAGCAGGACAAGACTTGCAATGCATCAGAGCAAGGAAAGGAAGCAGGCTTGTTCATGAAGGATAGCGAAGCCAAGTTAAGATGTCAGGCTACTTCTCCATCCCACAAGATGCTGAGGATGACAGCGTTATTTTTGTTTATTACTCAGGCAGCTCTCTTTGGTGCCTGGTCCTGTATGAGAGAGGAAGGACAACGAAAGCAACCAGTAAAAATGAAAATGAAAGTAGCCAAGGCAGGTCTAATCCAGAGCACTGTGAAATACAGAGGTAATGCTTCAGAAGTTGAGCATCTTCCATGGTGGCTTCAGACTGGTATGCTCTGTGGCCTCCTAATCAATATTCAGCAAACAAGAGGTGGCCTTTCTCTCTCAGGAACTAATGAGTGGTTAATGACCCTAATCTGGTGTATAACAGATTGTTAATACTGGTACAAGAAAAGCCCTACTGAGACGAGCAGTTGCTGGCAGAACAGGAGGGCAAAAGAGTCATTTGATTTAAACTGCTCACGAGCTGCAGTTCTCTCAGAAAAGTTTTGATAGTTATTTGTTATGCAGCTCTGCCTTATACAAGCAGAACAAAAATTAAAGGCTTGTGATACTTTTAATATTACATTTATGAAGATGATTACCCAGCTGCTCTTTAATTTCCATCTGTGTCCTGCTGCATTTATACCATTAGTGCCACACTGTGGTTGCACAGACAGACTTGTATTGTCGAGAAAAAGTGTGGCTGACAATTGCCATTTAACTCTATGGAGTAGCAACAAATGGGCTTTTCTATACACATTTACCTATAAATTATAATGACTGCTTTCTTTTTGCTGGCTTTTCAAATTCAAGCAATAAACAGAGAGACTCATGCAAAACCCAGCAGTTCTCTGCTACACTGAAAGAAGGTGCCTCCATGGTAAGTTTGCAAAGCTCCAGCTTAGAAAGACTGAATGAAGTCCCTCCCAGCAGGCAGTACACAGTATTTTTTATATTAGGAAGATATTGCAGTACATCCAACATCCATTTTCTTCCCTTTTTTGAACCTTATTAAGCCACATTCATGCACCACAGAACTAGTCTTCATCTGTCTGTTACCCTATCCCGATAATACACTACTGCTTTCCACACGGCAAATTAAATTGTGTTTTCCAGTCAAGCATAAAACAGGGTTTTACAGGATATTCTCAATGTGCTTTGGAAAGGAAAGGGAACCTTGTGGCCATCTTGAACAACTGTCTAGCATCCTGGATGCTGAACAGGGCTGCAGTTCACTGCCAGGAAGATTTCTAGGCTGTTTCCTGATGGCATCTTATTTGGCCAGTGAAAAGCAAAAAGGGGTCTACAACTTGACAGCAAAAGAAGCTGGAGGCTCTTGCCTTTTCTTTCACACCTCTGAAGTGTCCTGTTCATGGTTCTTGAACTGCTTCTCTAGGCTCTGTGAATGGAGGTCCCAAAGGACCAGCAAGCCTCTCTCAGAGAGCCATCTGGGATTGAAAGTGTCACCAGCTACCCAAGGGGATATAACCCGCGGAGCACAGCTCACAGAACCAGTACTTGCACTCCCTCAAACTTCTTCATGTGCCTGTGGGAGGTCCCGTTGTCCCAGCTTACCACCCTTTCCTCATCAGGGAAGTAGAGCACCACACTCGCAGCTCACGTTCTTACTCACCTGCCTCTCAGATCTACTGTGGTAGCTTCTACTATTTCCTTAGGACAACACACTTCCAGTTTTATATCCCTTACGATGCTGGATATCGATTTGGAGAGACTACAGTAGATCCAGGATGTTTTGACCCAGACAAGAGGTTTTTCCCCGTTGATGCACATTTTTACCACTGTCTCACTCCCTGTGAAAACCTCTCTATAAGCCATCTTCGATTTCACTCTAAAGCAAAGAACATTTTGAGGTTCATTTTTGGTTTTAATGCTACATATTATTACCTATTTTTCACAACAGGCTAGTCAAACTCCACCACAGCATTTCTTGAAGAGAAGCAGAAATCAGCACCTCTGCTCTTACTCCTTTACTTTACAAATCAGTGCACCGGCCTGAGTTTACCAGAATGAGCCTCAGCTGTTTTCAAACTGTCACTTAACCTCTAGTTTTCTGTCTGAAAACAAGCAGCTCCTTTTCTCTCACATTTGACACCTTTGATTGGGAATTTTCCTCTTCATAGCTGGTTCTTCAAACTTAGAAGAGCTATAAATGGTAAAAAAGGTGCACAAGCCTAATTTTCTGCAAAGCAGAGAAGAATCAAGGTTGTTTTTTTTCTTCTTCTGTATTTTATTTCTTGATCTCAGTTTCCTGATTTCCTCTTTTGTAAAAGCAAAACCACTTGCTGCTTTTACTGGGCATTAGCTGTCAGAGATGCTGACCATTCACAATTTCTATTTAATTTGGGGTAGTCCTCAGATATAAAAATCAGGCCTGTTACCTGCGTGCATAAGTTCCAAAAATACATTGTTCCAAACATAGACTTTGTGTTGTCTCAGGCAACTATCCATAAATCTCTTAAAGCACTAAAACTGAAGGACTCATGCTCCTCAAGAAGCAGTTATCTTTATCCATATATCAAGCCAGCTTTCCAGATGTGACAAATGTGCGGTTATTTATACACCTAATAGAGACCTGCATTCTGTCCCAGTTTATTGTGGTAAATTCATCAAAGAAAATTCAGAGTAACTACACTGTTTCCAAGTACTTAGGCAAAGTGTCTGTGATCGGACGTCACTAATGAGAGCACTAATAGAGCAGGATTGCTGGCTTGCTCCCATTATGTTTGGATGCTCTGGAATCCTCCTTCGATGGAAAATTGAAGCAATACAGATTTAGGAGTATTTATTTATTGTATCACTGGCCTAGAAGTTGCAACATCATACAACTGAGAGAAGAGAAACTACAGGGAATAACAGGAACCTAACTTCTACTTTTACCTTTTAAGGTCTCCTCTTTATTTAATTAAAGGCTGTATTCCCCTGAACTGAAAATCAACATTCTCATGGGTTTTAAATGCACAGCACCTTCTTCCTTCCTAAGAAATACAATTTTTCCTGAGATAACTTCCTTCTTCTCAAAGACAGAGAAAAAATGTAGCAGCAAATCTATCTTAGAAGTAATAAGTTACCCATTATATTGGAATAGTATTTAAGTGACAAGAAGACAATCAACAAAAGAACAATATTATTTGTTCAGTCAATCTCTTCTAGAGTGATAAAACAATTCAAAGCTCAGGCCATTAAAAGCTGAGAGAAGACGGGAGGAAGAAACCTGGGAAAAAAAGCAGCACAGCAATATAAAATATTCAGAGTACTTACTTACACATGATATAGTTTCAGAGATAGTGGCCACAAAATAGGAAAACAATTGCAGTGTTTGAAAACTAGAGCAGGGCAAATCAATGATTGCTAGTCATCAACCATGCCTCACACACATCATTTATTCAATCAGAATCCTGCCTTCATCCTCCTCGACAGAAGCAATAAAAAACTATTTTATGCAGTTAAGCTTCAATCTGTACATCTGAGGAAGACAGGAATCAGATAAATTTCTTTTAAGGGGGAAATTCTTCTGCTAACTTTCCTCACTGGTAGCAGTTTTCCAGCTCTCTACAGCATCCTACCGTGTGATTCTCAACCACAGTTATTGCAGAGGCACTCACATGGAAACAGTGGCAGTAATTGCTGGTTCAGCCCCCTCTGCCAAACGAAACCAAAAAGCATTCAGTATCAATGACTCTGGAGGTCATCGTCTAACGGGGATGGAGAAGTGGGAGTTGTTGGCATCATATGTATGAAGCAATACATGACTAAAATACAGGGAGAAGCTGTTCTTCCATATATTTTTTCATATCTTTTTATCATTCCTACTAGCATGCTGTGTAAAAGCCCTTGTCCTGGGAGGTAATCACATTCTGCTAAACCCTTTATAAATGAATAGCAAAAAGACGGCTTCAGCCACAAAACCAAAGAGGACTTAACACGGAGGAAGTCAGAAAAGGATTACAAGGAGACAGGCTCCATCAGCATGAGCACCATCAGGAGCTCCATGCACGAGGAGGCTCCTGTTTTTATCTGTAGCCAGCACGAACCTTAAGGAGCGACGTGAGGTTCAGCAACAAAGACATTTCCAAGATGTGTCTTCAGGCTCTGAAGGCAGCTTTAGAGAAGACATCATGTTTATATATGAAACAAAGCCAGGACGGTGTTGCAGGATGTCACTTCTCAGCAAGAGACAATCCATCGGGAGAGGCTGAGACCCAGGGGATGGCAGAAAAAGTTAGTGTTTGGCACAGCTACAGTTCTCAAGGTCAGAGAAAAGGATGCTGCAGCAACCAAGGCACAAGTAATTAAAGCCTAGACAAGAATATTATGGACTTCTTGTTAGGTTCTCATCAAAGACAGCTCTTGACATCTGGGCTGTGTCTATGTCCCATAGTCACTAGTGACAGCGCCCTTTCTCTCTTCTCCATCCAGCCCTCCCATTTTCCTCTCTTGTGCCAACTCTTTCACCTCTTGCCTTCTCTTCCTTTGTTCTCAATTAAATCCAGGATAAAAACAACAGACGAAGCAGCTTCTGTCATAACTGACATCACACAGTAAGCATCATGTTAGCTAATGCATTAAATAGACACTGAAAAAGAGGGGAAGGGATAAATTACACCCTTGTCTGTTTGTTCAGATGCTATGCCCTGTCAGATGCGTGTTGTGGTGTTTGTTTGTTAAACCTTCCTTGCAAAGAGCAACATTCAGAGAGCTCTGGTGCTGACAGTGCCAAGGCAAACGCCTCCCTGCCCCATGCTAACAGCACGTTTCCCCTTCCCTTCCCTTCAAAAAGGCCTGTAACCTCTACCATGTAGAACCCTCTTATGGTTTTTGTATTCCAGGAAGAAATTTTTACGCTCATGGAACTGCTGTATTGATCTGGAGCAAGCGTGGGATGAGGATGGTTAAAAACTGGAGTCATATGTAGGATTGTGTGAAATTCAGAAATACATGAAGAAATCCGGCAAGTTCTGACCCAAAGCTGTAGGAAAGGAGAGTGATACTTCAGTTTTAGCTATCACTAGCAAGAAACGCATCCTATAGCAGCTTCTTCCTTCCTAAAGATGGTTTTGGGGAATGATACAGGCTTTGAACTAGTATTGAAAAGGAAGGTCAAGCCTTTTTGCAACTTCTTTTTCCAGCAGATTGATGTGTTCATGGAAGTATTCTTGTTCACAGATCACATTGACAAGTGCCCACCCATACTCTCACACAAAATCACCTGTCAAGCATTCTAGCTAATCATCTACAAAGTCCTAAAGAGACACTGTGCCCCACTTTCCCATTTGTTCCGGTTGAATTCTGACAAGTCTATGAAGACTGATGTGCAAAAAGTGGCAGAGAATGGAGGAAAAAGAGGGGAAAAAATAAGTAGTGAATTTTCAGTAATGACATTAGATTCTTAGGGACATAAAAGAGAAAATATTTAATTTTTTAATACTAGATGTAGAGGCAATCACAGTCCTGCAAGCCTAGAGTCACATAGGCAAGAATTACCTTCAAAATGGATGTTGCCCATTCTGCTTAACTCGCAGAATTCATTCTTTTTACTGAATCTAGCTGCAAAGTACACTTATTCAAGGAAACTTGCCAGGATACTCTAAGTTTAAGGATTACATTAAGGATTAAGCTCATACGTGTTACACAGCACTCTTTACAATAGTGCGTGGATATTCAGATTTTTCATAAATCACTTGCACGAGACAACTTGGAGTGGGGGATTCTCATAATAGGACCGTTGCCAATACGAATCCAGAAACTCATCCGAACTTGCTTTTGTCCCCAAAATAGCAGGAATTTCCTGGGGTGTAAAACATCTGAAAACATTTGGCCTAAGCTTTTGGATGAAGGCACAAATACTGGGACCCCGGGGAAAGAATGACCACCACAGACCCTGCCTTCTCAGAGCTCCTGTGGTTGCAATGCAGTTCCCCCCTTTCTAAAGGTAAACAGCAGAGCCTCTATAAATCAACACCCTTCTAGACTTCAAAGCCACTGGGGTATCCCTATCAATATATCACTCAAGTCAGAAATTAGCTTTAACATGCGATATGATCTGTAAGTAATCAAGAGTTAACAGTCAGAGAGCAAAGGAGTGTTGATAGCTCCAGTCAATTATTATTTTCCTGATAAAACACTATCTCCAGATCTTTTACGTATGTTTCTGAAGCTAATATAGACTCATGCTTCAAACCATGACCCTCAGATGCCATAAATTTCAAGGATCTGCACCAGAACACTCTACTTCAGACACTTGAAACCATAAAGCTTCAAAGACGACAGAACAAACATTAGTTTTAGTCATCCAAAAGAACATCTGCATCTGTACCAGCCACATGTGGAGGCAAACAGCTTGAGCTGCTATCTCCAGCTGGGCTAAGTGACCTTAGCTTAAATCTTCCTGAAATGTGACTAATGACCCAGAATATCCTTTGCAACAATTAAAGCAAATAAACAAAGACCCTGACATCTTCTGACAGCGCATGGATCTTCTCTTTCTCTGCGCCTGGTGACTTTACAGATCATCCTGATACTAGTCATGAAAAACAGTTGCCAGGATCTGTGAGAGCTCTTGAAAGACCAGGCTGTGGGCCATAGTTTGCCAGAGTGCCACCTTAGCTCCAGAGTAATGGTGAGAGCTGACCAGGAGGTCAACAGCACACAAACTGGAAAGAATCATACGCATAAAGCCCGTCCAGTTAAAGTGGGTCGATTTTGCCCTCGGATGAAGGAAATGCAGTACATTTCAGAAGATTTAAGCCTATCAAGTGTGCGAGAAAATGGATAACAAACTAGTAGCTCTTCCCCCCAAGAGCACAGATGAGGAGGCTCCAAGCTTACCCTAGATGCTGGCTCCCACAGGCTAGCATGAGGGAGGAGATGGTCCCTGGCGTGGCACAGGCAGATGTCACTGTTCCACAAATTCTCAGGGCCAGACAGTGAACTTGCTCAGTAGCCCAAAAGTAAGGGGGTTCAGGCAGAAGAACAATGTCCTGGGGTCTGGTCCCTGCTTCCTGCATCTGCTCTGCCCTTTGCAGACGAGAATAACTGGATGAAGTGCACAAACAACGCTAAGGGTCATTCCAAGCCTGCACAGCACAGCAAGGACATGACTTTGTCCATGTACTCACCATTTGTTCCATCAATTCAAATTGTCCACACCAGCTTTATGTTCAGTTTGAACATCTTTTTAGTGAAGCCTCATTTATGTGACGTTCCTGCAAAAACTGTATTTGGTTATGCTGTTAGGATGGAAATACGGTAATCAAATTTACCAACGACTAAGCTGTATGTAAGTGGTCTAATTCACGTAAACACACAGTCGTTTTGCCAGAATGTGAAACGTTGGTCTTTGGTTCTGTAGCCTCAAGGAACGACGGCATAACAGTAAAACCAAATTATAATATGGCTTGTCTGAAGCAGGCTTCTCATCTGACAAGACATTCTTTAGAGCCATTATAAGTGGTCTCAGTTACATTTCAGCTGCAGTTGCATTTCAAAATCTTCCTCATTAAACACACCTAAAGAATGCAAAGATATTCCTCTTCCCAACAAAGTCTTAGTCCTGCAAAGCCAGACCAGAAAGGCCTGCCTTAGGTCGATTGCCAGCCCTGCTCCTCCCTCCTAGACTTTTCTTTTCTATGGTGGCTATGTATTTTGCCCCAAAATCTCTTTCATTTATAAAGTCTCTTGCCCCTTTGATTACAAAGAAAACCTTTGCAATGTGAAATGAGTTTAAACTGATGTGGCAATGTGTGCTCAAGTATTTAGACACCTGTAACAACAGTAGCTGGATGTGTGAACTGTCCTATTCACATCAGCAGAGTGCAAATTCTAAAGCCAAGTTAAATAGAGGACTCACGGTCCAGTGATTGGATCATTATTTTGGCATTTGTGATGTTCAGGTTTAGTTTTCTGCTGATCCACAGAGTTATGGGAATTTGGACAAGTCATTTGGCAGAAGGTTTAAGCCATTTCTGCTTCCCACAAAGGACCTGGAGTTTGGTTCATGCCAGAATGGCAGGGCTCTGCCTCCTGCTCTCCCTTATCCCTCTTGCCATCTATGGGTAGATTTGCACAGCATCACAGCGTTTGGCCCTGCCACTGGAAATCAGATAAAAATATTTGCAAATTACCAGATTGCACTCTTTGAACAGACCAGGGTCTCAGAGTTCATTAACTCCACGAATTACGAGAGGATGCGGCATCGCATTTATAACAAAAATACACAACAAATTAAAAGGAGAGCTGAACAGTGAAAGGAAAAAAGACTCATCCTGTAAACACAGCCCCATGACTTGGGCTCTGATAGACTTCCTATATGACATCTGGAAAGAGGAATTTAATGATGTTCAAACATTCCTTTTTCCGACAGCAGATGAAACAGTAAGTTAATGGAATAACTACTGCCAAAGATTAGTGGGCAAAGCTCTGGCTCTCCTAAAAAACACAGTAACATGGTAGAGCTGGGGGTGTATGTGTGTGTGTAGAATGAATATAGTCGTATGTATCATTTCCCAATTAAGTGAGTGTGTATTTGATCAGCAACCCTACAGAAACAAACACAGATGAATTCACTGTTTTCTCGCACCACAGTTACGACAGATTCGCAATACCAATGACATTTTGTCAGATTACTCACTGAAATAGCTCTGGCTGCAATTTATGCTTTTCATTTCATCAGAACGCTTGCCATGTTAAAGTCCAGCAAATCCATAACTTCACAAACGCAGACCCTTCTGTTGACTTCAAGAGGACTGTGAGGAGGGAGAAAAGTCTGGCCCTAGGTTTGCTATTGAGAAATTTGGCCCTACACCATATTTATTCTGGCCAAATAGAGACATATCTATCTATATGCAGTGTCCATAATTTAAAAATTTAGAAAATGCTACCACTAAAAGCCACCACAGCAATCAAATCTGGAGCAGAATAAAAATTGCGCACAAGAATTAAATCTTCCCTCCCATTCCTCAGTCCATTGATGCAGGAAAGAAGGGAATTTTCCCATTCAAGCCAGCCTTTCACAGAAAGTGAGGCCATCCTGTTTTCTGCCAAGCTTCAGGTAGCTTACAAGGATAAGGTCATATCTTTTAAGATGTACCATTAGCTTCCGTACTGCTGGAGAAAATTAAAAAGGAAAATTGCCTGTCACACCCAGAGAACTAAGCTGATGATGAAGGCTGAAGTTTGCTCAGATTTTCATTCCTGGGCTTAGACTTTAAGGTTAACTTATTTATTTATTTTCATGCTCCTCAAGTGCTGTTTAAAATACAAAAACTACCAAGTATTTGCTTTCTTGCAAAGATGATAAATTGGGCTAGATGGTCAATGTGCTGCATATACACAACCCCAACTTTTAGGTGATCTGGAAGGGTCTCAGGTAATTTTATCTTTTTGATGGCATGTAATCTTCAGTGCTAGGATGAGAC
>NW_010388873.1:36012-42432 GCF_000710305.1 Buceros rhinoceros silvestris | reverse complement strand
CTTTCCCTCACCATCTAACTCGTGGCTGGGCTGATGATGCCAGGATTGATGTGCCTAGGAAAAGACACTTGCTATTTTTATTGCTTATATGTTATCTTTTAGTTTTACTATTATTTTTTCTTCACACTGTTGGGAGAGCAGCAGACCTATCACACTGCATCTCTTCCCAAGTGCCAGATTACTCATCCAAGCAATGACCTTACTTTACTTCTGGAAGGCTAAAGAGACGTTTGTTAAACCAGGCAATTGGACACATCGCGATAGCCTGCTGGGCACGGTAACTTTGTCCACATGAAAGATGCTATGGAAACCGATGTATCCTGAAGCATCCTTTTGCTTGGATAGCTGAGAGCTGACTCGTTCAACATAGCTCCTGTTTTACTGATAGATCTCAGTGAAATTTTTTAAGCCTTCAAGATATAAAGAAAAAGGATACATTAAGGTAACCGGAAAAGTCTGTTTTAAACTAACAGAAGCAAACAAGCTTGCATGTAACATCTACTCGTGCCTAGGTACAACAGACCTGCAGGGTTATTTCTGCTGGAGATGCATAAGCTATGGCTCTGTTAATACCAAGGATGGTAGTAATAATCATGATGGTAAGAAAGAGAAGGAAAAATGTAACAGCATACTCAAATTATCATCTGACTTCGTTTTGTGAGCCATGTAAGACCATTAAGTCCATAGAGAGATGCTCTGCCTGCCAGAAGAGGCACCAGCCTACTTGGTGTCACAGCCCACGCAGCACACGGTCCAGAGCCACACTGGAAGGCAGGCAGGCATGAGACAGCATAAGCCTATGAGGGCACAGAGTTGTCTCAGGAGGCAGTCAGTGACTGGTAGGTCCTGAATGCCCATGATACAACCTGAATTCTCCTGGAAAAAAAGTCTTGGCGCGGTACCTTCACAACTTCAAAGGCAAGACAAGATTTGCAAGTGGTTTCATTACACCAGTGAGTGGTCTTGGAAAAATTAGAGAAGTTGTGAGACAGAGGAGCCATACTCAGGTGATAACAAAATATCACATATGCTCAAAACTAAACAACTTATTCCCCCTGACCCCTCCAATTTCTCACCTTGATATGTGGGGGCCAGCACACGTAAGCAAAATGTCTTCATTCTTCAACAGATCACACAAAGTCATTTGACTGCAACAGGATTTTCTCTCTAGTCACTACGAACTGGGTAACCCTTTCTTCCCTGTCTATGGGGGGGAAGAACATCCAGCACACCACAACATTTAAAACAGTGATAACAGCTGAGGGGGCCTAAAGTCATCAGATTGTGTGGTCCAGGTTGGCAAACACACTATAAAAGAATTGCTTAGAGGGAAAAAAAAAGATAATTTTATTGAACTTAGATAAACACCTCTTATCACTGCTTTTCCTACAGCACTTTCTTCGAGTTCTGTGGGCTTGCTCAGCACTCTATTCTCATCAGCTTTGCAATCTATCTTCAAGATGCTGTCGCTCTACACTGGAGCACAGCCAGCAACCAAGCCCACTCCCTCCTAGACCCTGCTGGTCTTCATCATTACCAAAAGGAGCTGCATTCAAAAATCTGGCCGGTTTCTCAACAGCAACACCCATCTACCAGCTTTTAAGACAGGATTTCAGTTAATGTCTGAGTAATCAGTGAATGAAAATCTCAAGAGAACCGAGCAAGGACAGAAGAACCGTAGAATACATTTCCCCTTTACCACATAAAGCGTCATTACCTTACACGTACAAAGGTTCTTGATGGCCGAATCATAGAATCATAGAATGGTTTGGGTTGGAAGAGACCTTAAAGATCATCAATCCAACCCCCCTGCCATGGACAGGGACACGGACACCTTCCGCTAGACCAAGGTGCAAATCATCTTCCAGGGAAGGACTTAGGGCAATAAACCCCATCCTGTGGTCAGTCTGTCACAAATACAGACACTCTGCAAGACTTTAATAAAGTGGCAGCTTGATGCAAAACCACAAGCTCCAAAAAGAAAAGTAGAAATCCAGGTATATGCAGCAAACCATGCGCTTGAAACCAAGAAGATTCCAGGAAGTGAATGCTTTACATTTTTAGGCCATTTCCTCTCCCCTTTCTACCACTTAATGCACTTCTTTCTGCAAAAACAAAGGAGACACTATGGGCCAAAAAACTCATTTTTTTCTTTAAATCGTCACTGAATGTACACAAGGTTTAATTTACAGACCAAAACAATCAGCAATATGGAAAAAGTATTTATCAACAAATTCACGTTTTATTCATATATGGAGAATGCTGCCATGCATAAAACATGATGTGAAACATAGCTTTATGTGTTTTTACTAGGCAAACTTAAACTTTGATTTACATCCGTTTCACTAAAACTTTATTGCTTCCTCGTCGGATAGGACAGATTCCTTTCTGTATCTGAGATGGTAAATATAGTTAATGTGCTGAGGCTGCAATGGATCAGCAGTGAAGCTGTTTAATAGTGACATAAATTATTTCAGTGACTTCCCCTGAAAGTGAGAGATGACTCCATGTGCTATAAACTAATACCAAAGGAATGATGCTCTTTCATGCTAGCAAAGTGCCTGCGCTATATTGTTTTTGTATCCTGTTGGGGATGCTACAAATGCAACATGTATTACAACTATATGCACTTAGGCCATTTTTCTTTGCTGCTTTTAATGGTCTCCTGCACTGAAAATTGAGCTTCAGCGTCTGTATGAAGGCAAAGCCAATTACGTCCCGTGAAACCTCTTTCAAAGTCTGCAGATTTTTAAAAACCTTTCCATTAGCTTAAAAATATATTTAAAAATAATTATGCCTGTAGCAACTAACAAGTGCAAGGCATGAATGAAGCTGGATGGCTGGAGAAAGCCTCGTGCATGTGCCTGCACAGCCCCTCCCACACTGCAGCGGCTCCTCAGCAATGCGCCGTCTCCATTAGCCTACCCCTGTCTCCAGAGCCCAGAGTATTTTGTTCAACCTGCTGTTCAAGAGCACTTCTACTAGGAAACCAGTTTCTGTTTGTCCTCAAATTGGTCGCTTATAAAAGGCCTTTCATGTGCATTGTGGTTCTTCAATAGAAATCACAGGAATACAGGGGAGAAGGGCAGACGTTTTATTACAGTGCCACAAAAAATGTGCCACCAGTTAACTGATGCATGACTTCATCCTGTAAGGAATATTCAACTGTTCCGTGCAGCTGTATTGTCTGTTCACTTTCGTCCTTGCCCCCATAGGAATTTGTCTTTTCTCCCTCGTAGATGTCCTATGGAACTTAACTGCAGTTTCCCTCTTTCTGTACCTCCCACCAAGGCAACTTTACCAGTCCCACAGAACGTCCTTTTGCTGTTTGGGCCTTTGCCAGCGTGAGGGACCTCATACAGGACATCAGGACCTCACTCCCTGCCTTTCCTCCTTTCACCAAGGACTCCTTTCAGCTCTTTCTCCCTCCTTTCCATCTCTTTGCATGAACTTAAACTGGTCTGCTTCTTCATGCTGTCCTTTATTTCTCTGCAGACCAACACTAACCTCTTTTTCCCTGTATCTCCAAACGCAGCTATATGGTCTACAACAGCTTCCTCAGTTTCTTTCTCCATCACCAACCTTTCCACCCAGATCCATCAATCTCTGCCCCACAGAGCAAATGCAGAAGCTCTACAGCCAAGTTATTGTCCCCTAGAGCCCCCTCCCCACACCTGTACACCACGCTGCCTCACAGACACTTGGCTCCTCACATTTTCTCCTGTATTTCCTGTTCAACCTATTAATTCTCTTTCTTTCACCCAGAACTGCATGCTGTGATTCTCTACCTGCAGATACCTGCCTCTCCTCGTGTGTCCCTTCTGAGTAACTGGCATCTGGGTCTATTCAGGCTCATATTAAGTCATCAGTTCCTCTTAGGACCGGAATTACCGTCTCTCACTGCTGCCCTTCCGTATTCCTGTATTGTCTTTTCCTGCACATGCTCCTGAATGCACAAGCTCCTCTCAACGTCAGCAACGGTCCTTCCCCAAGGAGCCAACTGTGGTCGCTGGCAGAGCCTCAGCCTCTGCCTTGCCCCAGAGCAGCTGCCGTTTGACCACCCCCTCGGTCTGCTTCACTCCCAGAGCTCTCAGTGTTTATCCACACACGCAACTCTCTGACCATAAAAAGATTTTAGAATTTATTTCTTAATTGTATGAGAAAAAGCCTTCTTAAAGCTGTTTACTTGTTCTCACACAGACTGTAAAACAGGAACACACTAAGCATTTTCATCATGAGACATAAATGGCAGACAGAGCCCCGCTCCTGCCCCGCACAGTCTGCCTCTCCCTTCTTTCCCACCCACGCCGCGTCTCGGGGCCGTCCACTCTGACAGCAACAGGCTGTCCCACTCTCTTAGCACTACTTGGCATCCACGCAAAAAACTCAGCCCTTCCCACGTCTTCATTCTCTTTTCATCACTCCAGCAGAAAGTGCAAGAAATATCTCAGCTTCGCTTCCACAATTTAAGCGAAAAGTACGGCCGGTCTGCATCTCCCCTCCACCAACCCCTGTGGAGCATTTTTTCTTGAGGGAGGAAGGAGACTGGGGGAGTCCCTCATGGCAAACTTCTCATTGAATAAAACCTCCAGTGTAACCATTGCTTCCCCGCTGTTCACCCTGCTTTCCAGCTACGGAACAGACAAATAGCCAAGCACCGAGCAAAACGCACACAACTGTGCTGGCAATATTATAACTGAAGTATAATCATAAAGAACCCAAATTACATAAAATTTAAATATGGTGATAAATGTGTTGCACTTTGGAGTATTTCCTCCCAAGTTTTCCCAGAAAAGTCTTCAGTTATGTCTTAGAGTTTAAACTTGCTCTCTCGGGAGGAGATTCTGTAAGTTATGAGTCTTTTCTGTAGTGGCTGAAGACTACCTTAAGACACAACAGAGGGTACTTAATCTGAGATATCACCATCACTTTCAACATTATTTTATTTAAACCTATGATGGAAACTCAAGCCACGTGCATAGAAACCTCCAGAGTGGTCTCAGGACAGCCCTGCATATTGTGGCTGAAGTAGAAACATCTCAAAATGCACCACAATATAAATCTCCTCAGAAAGTTCACGTTTTACCTGTAGTTCGGAGGGAGGTAGCGCACTGATTTCCGTTACCGGTCATGAGGTTTAAGGTTTCCAGTTCCTTCAATGCAAAAGCAGGTTGCTCTTCATCACATGCTTTGAGTCCTCGCTGGATTTTGAACTAACCCCTGGAGTAAATCCTGCTTTCCAGAACTGAAAACAGCTGCTGTCTTTCCTGTCCCACTGCTCCAGTCACCTCCAGAAGGCCTCAGTTTCAAGTAACCTGTGCCTTGTCGCCCGGGTCTGGAGTATTGTAAGAACTCTAAGGTTCTACTTGCAATTTTTGACAATTAAACAACCTAAACTACACGCTGCAACATTCACCCTTTTCCACCTGAACGTACCATCGGTTCAGTTTACCGATTTCTCCATTACACTTTAGCATTCCCCTTGTCCTCCTTTCCACAGCACCAGAACCACCAGCCTGACAGTCCCAGCCCTCCAGGAACCCCAGAAAACACCTCAAATCACAGAGCACTTTCAATGCAAAGATTATTGCTGTGATTTCCTTTTCTCTTGAACCTCCACAGAGTTCGGTGAATTACATCTGACTGAACTTCCTATAGCTGAGCATCTGTGTTTCCAGCATTTGCAGGAAGGTGACACTTGGTTCAGGTGGCTGATGGTAGTGGCTAAAGTGCTTCACACCATGAGGCTGAAACACCCACGGAAGTTTTCCTTCCTCCACCCTCTCCTCTCTTCAACATTTTCTTATTACACACAGGTTTCCAGTCCTATCACTTACCATGTAAAAGCAATGTCAAGGTGCAGGAGGCAGCTGGAAACCTCAATTTAAATGCTAACATTATTTAATATTTTTCTGATGTTTATTTCACCTGCAATGGTCTGGAAATGCACAGTTATTTACACTGACTTATTACTTCCATTATTAGATATGATAACCACAGAGAATAGACTGACATAATTCAAAATTCACAGAAAATGACAATAAACATCTCTGTGACGCCAGGCTGCCTGTTGCCTTACTAGAAAAGCCTTTTCCACACTCAAAGCCTTCGCTTAGCTGTATGTGCAACGGCAGGGCTGGATGCTCAGGAGCGCTACACCGTTTGTCCATGGTTACAATTCCACACTAACCCAGCAAAAATGGGAGAAGCTGAAGAATTCGTTGGGATTTTCCTTTCACATTTTCTAGGTAATTCAAACTAAATTTGGGAGGAAAACACTGAGAAATTTCTGAGCAATGA
The DNA here is from genome assembly GCF_000710305.1 of Buceros rhinoceros silvestris. Classification (NCBI taxonomy): domain Eukaryota; kingdom Metazoa; phylum Chordata; class Aves; order Bucerotiformes; family Bucerotidae; genus Buceros; species Buceros rhinoceros. The sequence goes on along the minus strand of NW_010388873.1, from coordinate 36,132 downwards.
AGTTTGTCCTAAAAATGCCAATTCATGTAAGGGAGACTGAAGCTGGCTGCCTAAATTACTGACCAAATCCAAATGATTTCTGAAGTCTAGACTCACAAAAATTCTGGTTTTCAACTCTTT
>NW_010388873.1:20799-35906 GCF_000710305.1 Buceros rhinoceros silvestris | reverse complement strand
ATCATTTCTTCTCTTTTTGCATGAGGACACGGTCAGAGAACCAACACTTGCAAAAACACAGGAGAGGCCAGGAACAGATACATGGGGGTTTTTTTCATGTACAGACAAGTCATAAGTACAGCTAAAGTGAGAGATCAGCCAGTCAGAGGTCTGTAGTTGATCTTGTCTCTCATTTTCCCCTGTGATTTCTTTTTCTTCTTTGATTATTAAGAAAATCAATAAGGTTATGTCCAGTGATGTCTGGGACTTGTCTATCAACCCTGTATGCATGAAAAGTGATCGATTTTGATGATGCTACAAAAAAAATAAGACTGCCATCATTTTTACAACCAGACTCTGTATTTGAACTTGACCGAGGTAATCAGCCTGTAATCAAACGCTTACTGTCTCTTTCAGTCTCTAGAACTAGTAGACCCCATTTCAGTGATGTCCTGTGTTTACCCCTGGAATGGAAGAACACAGTATTTCCTACTTTTACAGCTCCAAGTTGGTTTATCAGTTTTGAAACAGCCACTTAACTAAACCAGTTGGTATGGTTGAAAGTCAAATGAAGAAAGTATTTCCTCTGTACTACTGTCAACAGCTCCAGTTCCCCATAGTTGGGGAGCAGGTCCCAGCTGCTCCATCACCTGGCTCTCCTTAACACTTTGTTCATGTACTATCCTACTTTTTAAATTTTTTCAGCATCTGTAAGTCTTGCACGTAGCATAGCTGAGAGCTCTGCTGAATGAACTAGCCCTGCCCTAACTGCTACAAAACAGGCTCATGCATCTCGCTTTTTTTCCCGCATCCTGCTGTGGCCCATCCTGATCCTAGCCCTACACCTTGCTCTGTCACGTCCACAAGGTGCTGGCTACAAGCGCTGTGATCCAGTTCAGTTTCAGATGTGCAGTTTTGCTTATGCCAAGTAAGTCCCACTGATGAAGTGGTGCAGAGACATCCTGAATATGGACTGTAAGTCTGACACTTTGAAAATGCAGCACACCTGCAGCTCAGCAGGTGTGTCCAACATGTATGTCCAACATGTTCTGCCACTCATCTCAAGAAGCATCTGGGAAAGGATGTGTTCTACATCCTGGGGTTTTTGACCCTTATGTCCATATCATATAATACAAACATACATTATGCAAGATGCCTGTCTCTCTGCAGGGGCTCCCTCAGTTTTGGACTCTTTGGCTACATTTCTGACTAATCTCCACTTTGAGTTGGTACCTCATTGCTTCCTCCAGTCCCCTGACTTATGGTGTCCTCAGACCATGACCATACAGAAGCGAAGGGCTTTCCAGTTCTTCAGTATTTCCTTGTCCCTGCTTCACTCAAGGTCTCCTGGCAAAGCCAATGCAGCTTTCTTCTGTTTTTCAGAGGGAGCAGGACAGCATTGCTAAAAAGTCAACTTCCTGTTATCATAGCTTGCAATTCATACAAATTTTTTTCAGTACCCAAATTAAAACTACCACTAGTGGTGGAAGAGTACAAAAAAGGTGAGTTAACTTGCAGCACAGTTTTCATTATCTTCCCAGTACCAAGTGTTTGGTAGGAAAAAGCTGCAGTTCTACATTTATCGTGAAAATACTTCTGTAATTTAGCTTTTACATTTCAGCAGTGCAATTTGGTAAGAAGTTTGGTCCTCATACAAAAGGGTATTCACACGTGTAATGAGATCTCCATGAATGAGTCCTCTAGTGTATCACAGAACAGAACACTCTGATTCAAATAGGAAAAAAAAAAAAACCAAACATCTTTCTACTGAGTTCATCTCTAACTATTTTACAGATTAATCCAGAATAATTTTGTGGATAAAAAAAAATTAGAGAGTGGACTACTGTAGTCTTGCAAGTAAAGTGACAAAACAGCCCCTTTATTTTGGCTGCTACATTTTTTGTCAAATAATTTTTCCCTTTTGTTCACATTTGCGCCACACTTTCAAAGAAAGCACTTCACCTACATCCAGCTCAGAGTAATCCCACGTTTCTGTTATATTATCCATCCATTCAGAAACCATCTGCCCCAGCAACGCTTCATCAGCAAATCTCTCTAGGTTGTGCATGCTCAAGTGGCATCGCTAGTTTTTTCTCATAACTTCTGTACCTTTAGACTTGAATACACGTGTTTTATATTGCTTTAAAAAGTCCAGAAGAGCACACACATACCAGAAATCTGGGTCTCTTTCCTTTCTGCATTGCAGCCCTGTCAGTCATTCATATCTGTGGGAAATAAGTGCAGCATAAACAAAGTGCCAGCTCTGATTTGACATCAACTGTGCAACGCATAAATAAGGTGCGAAGCAGGGAATGACCAACCACAGAAACTTTATAGCAGGTTGCTGGGTAGGTACAGAAGTCTGGGAATTCTGGGAGCCAATAACTCCATGTAAATAGGTTATGCAGCAATACAAGACTGTATTTCCTACAGGTATACAGGATTTCTATATATGTCACAGTTTCCTTAATACATTACCTCTCTGAACACAGGAAATTGATGGCTTTGGCACCATCTGTACCGAGAAGATGTATAGGACAGCAGAAGCTACAATATCGGATATAAAAAATAAAAGTATTGAAAAAAGAAGCCATTTCCTAAAATCCAATCAAAACTGGTTTCTGGCAGCAACAGTAAAGGAATATCTCAACATGTTTACTCTTGAAAATATTCTTACTGGAGAGATTGACTGTGTTAACACCCAGGCACACTTGAGACAATCCCTGCACCACTGGTGACAGGAATACTTCTAGCTCTGCCTGTATCTGCACTCCATCTACTCACATGCTCTGTTGTTAAGGAAATCTTTTCCTTGATTGTTCTTATTTTCATATACCTTTTTCTGGAATAAAAGACACGATTTCTAAGGGATCAGTATGTTCCAGGGGGATCAGGACCAGCACAGCAGCAAGGAGATGAAGATTCAGTTTTTAAGTCTGTGCTTGACTTGTGGTACAGTCGGTGAACCTTCTGTTTATCAGCTTAACCCTATATAAAAAGGATGCATTAGTAGAATTCTCTCTGATCTAAACAAGTATTGAGCGTTACTATAAAATATGTGATATGGTCAGGTGGGCTTTTCCAGTTCCTTAATTAACCAGTGTGCCTTGGCTGAAACCTCCTCACTTGCACAAGTCCGTGCCACTCACTGAATCACTAGAAAAGTTAAGATAGATAGATACAAACTGGTAAGTTAAGATGAAATGAGAAAGAAGGAAAATGTCAAAGACTTTAGGTTTCCCCAGCACAGACCAGTTCTGACGACCTCCAAATGACATGAAGTAAGATGAGGGCTGCTCGGAGCCATTCCATAGGCTAGCCGTGGGCCGTTGCCATCTGCCCGGATGGACCTCTGCTTTGAGGGTACTGCCTCTTCCCTCTTCGTGATATTTCGATGAGTATTTAAATGTACTGGGGTTGAGTGCTGAGGGTCCCAAGGGTAAGCAGGAGAGAGGTCCTCAACAGCAATAGCCGTGTAACTCAGGATTGTAACATGTATGTGATGAGCTGGAGGGGAACCAGTGGTATTTAACCTCCTCTGTACTGGTAACAGAAACACCAGCTCACTGTGGTAGCCAGAAACTGCACCCTTCCACAGAAGAAAGAAGCAGAGGAGGTAACAGGGCGTGGAAAGGAAGTGCTCTGGTGTTAAAGTGCACCTAAAACTCCTGAAAGTAACTAACTTCCATTGGAATACGAGTGCTGAACAAGTTAATGGAGCTCAGAGAAATAAATGTTAGGTGAGTGGGAATTCTGCTGGTCCGGAAAGAAAACCATGAGTGAATAATTTCCCCTTTTAGATAATCAATTCCCTACATATGCACAGGCTGTACTTTAAAATATTGAACACTGTTTTCATTAAGAAACATCGTAGGGTCTGCTAAGGAAAGGTGTTTTGTAAGATTCGCCTGTGTAATGGATTTGGTCTGTTCTGGAATTAGCATACTAAATTCTACATAGACTCGCCCCTTAATAGCATAAATAAGTTTTCATCCATCATGAATCTGACATGCAAGCTAAAGCCACTTTTAATCTCTGCATAATAAATGGGATTAAATATTCCCTACATACGGTTTTGTCATGCCAGTTTACAAACCACCCAGTGGACAAAGTCTCCTGAACGGCAATCTACCTGTTGCCACTTCATGCTTGAGTACCGGGCTTAGTACCTCCTGTGAGTACCTTCCACTCTTCCAGTGAGTCAGCTGCTTGGCACGCTGTGGGGGCCCTCTCTGATGGGGTTCATGGGCTACCACTACTAGCAAAGCTTTTGATTTCCAGAAAATAGTAGAAGGGCAAACGATACAGAAAAGAAACAGCAGGTTGAACACCCAGTAGGAAAGAACTGAAAAGCACAAGTAGAAGGAGGGAGGATAGTCCTTTTAGAGAGCACTGAATAAAGGCTCTTTTTCCCTGAACCTGTTGAACTCCTGGTTCAGCTGTAGGCTCTCTGATACCTACATTTCCTCTCAGTTCCTCATCTGTATAAAATGGGAAATATTCCTTTCCTTTGTGTGACATACGTGTTTTGTCCGTGACAGGTAATCACACGCAGTGACTACCAGCACATGTTGTGAGCAGCGAGTGCTAAAAATGAGTTTGGAAGCACTCAACTCTGTGATTTGTCTCCTGTCCCACTTCCTGTTGTTCCCCCGCTAAATCTGTACGATGAAAATGTCGTTAGGTGAACACCACAGTTTTGCACCAGAATTGAAGGAAGACGAGCACTCACCACATAAGGTCAGGAAATAACTACTTGGGACAGGTCAAGTTCAAGACCAAAGTAAGGAAACACAAGACCATGCTTAATACTGACACCTCTTCACTTTCTCAGTCTTCTCCCGCACTCCCAAAGATGGTTTTCACCAGGCACATTAGCTGTTCACCACTTGCTGATCAGCAGGTATCTCACATGCTTTTCAGAAAGCTATAGGATCCCTGGCACAGCACCACGGCTGACACTGAAGGCCAAAGGGTGAAAACATGCATGATGATACCGTGCATCCCACCCCAAAACAAGGGTGGGTACAACTGATGATTCCTAAGAGAAGACAGGTAAAACCAGACCATTAAACAAGTTTAATAACAACAGGCAGAGGCACTGAAAAGAAAGGAGGCCAGAGACTGCACAGCTGCTTCTTTCCGGTAAAACTAAAAATTTGACACTGACCACCACAGCAAGTGTCCAAGGTACTGGCAGCAAAGGCTCCTCCAGCAGCCAGCATCTGAACTTCCTAAAGGCTAGATCATAACCCCAAGGAAGGGGTTTCCTCCCCAACTCCCCAAAATAGTGCTGGCATTTGAAGGGGACATAAAAGCAAGCCCTGTTTCACTCTCGAGAGAAACATCAGGTAAGGGTCCAAAGGATGTTTGTATTTGTTCTTCTGTGCATGTGTGGGGTTTTCTTTTACCATATTCTTAAAAGAAGATGAAATTGAGTATGAATCATATATGATCAAATTTTCAGAATCCCGCAAATAATTTGGCAAAAGAAATCCCTTTCAACAGGCTACATGCTTTTGCCCGTGTGAAATAGTCCCTGTAATGTCTCCGGTAAACCTAAGTTAAAAGTTTGTGAATATATTTTCAATTATCCGCCACAGTGCCATTTTATTAATAGATTGGGGAAAATCCACAGTTAAAACTGTGAATTCAAATTTATATCAGCTCACCGAAGAAAGAGAAAAGATTTGAACACATTATCATGTTTCTTCTTCATTGGGAAAAGTAATTTAAGTCATGTGCATAATCCTGACATTTCCGTATTTTAAAACAGTTCTCCAGCAGTTCAGTATTTTTGTTTGATACCTGTAATAAGACCAAATTCAGTATCATCGTATAATTTACTTCTTTGTTCTTTTGTCACATGTGATTTACTGTTCATGTTCCCAAACATACAAAAAACCTGAAGTTGGGGAGAAAGATACACCTGGCATAAAGCCTTCATCTGTGCGACCACCTACAACACTGTCAAGACAGAATTGGTATTTCCCAAGTGAGTGGAGTTTCACTGTAAGCAGACGTTACTCAAAGCTCAGTCTCTGAAAGACCCCCCTAACGCACAGAAGTGCTGGACACTGGTCTCCTGCTGTACCTACAATCGGAAGAAATAGTCTGATTTTGGAAAGGGCTCCAGTAAGGTTCTTCATTCCTTATCTCTCTTTTTTCTTTTTTTTAATAAGAAGCATGATGATTCTTCCTTAACTCAGTAAAATGCTTTGAGATCAATACATCAAAAGGTTGATACATGCATTTAGAAATATTACCAAGTACTTTGCAGCAGATAGCAGTGTTCCTGAAAGCACGCCAAATACCCCATTTCTTAGTCCACAATTTAGAATGAGCAAGTGAATGCTGCAGGACCATGATTGAACTTTTCAATGTCGCATCTGCTAAACCCAATCCCGGTCATATGAACCTAGCTCACATCGGTGAATGAACTATACAACGTTTTACTCATAATCTGTTCAATAGGATGTGTACACCGCACAGCTACAGTCAATCCCTGTGTTCCTCATTTAAGGAGTGTGAAAAATAAACAGCCTTTATTCAGCTCCACTTCAGGAAAAAAAATGACATGTATTTCATACACTGAACAGCAGCAGGTATTATCTCTATACACATCACCTCCTTGGGATTTCAGGCCTATAAAAATCAATAACAATGATGCCAGGCTGAGTCTTGACCTATTTGCACCACAGCAACTGTCTCCTACAGACTCTATACAAGGTCAAGAAAATGATGAGCTGCTAATTATGAGACTAAGACAAGTGATGAAAGACTATTTTGTTACATCCCAACTTTTTGTTAAGATTTTTTTTTTTACTTCATTATGAATCTGTTTATCGAAGTTAATGCCTTCCTTATTATACAGTACTTGTATTCAGATCTGGACAGACAAAACCGTAGGATATAGTTCATTACATCCATCTGCAGTATCACAGCATTTGTAAATATCAAAAATCAATCAAAAGAGAAGTCTGGATATGCTCGATGTGCTCAGTCACAGATCAGAGCCTTTGTCTGATCTCCGGAAACAACCACAAAAATCCATCTTAGAGCGAGGAAGAAAGGTGTTGTTAACTCTCTGCACATAACCAGGCCACAGTAAATGCCCGCTTCCATGGCAGAGCTGGGCATGCTTCTGCAATTATCCTCACTGATGGTCATCAGTAGTTGAAATCAAATAACCAGAAAGAATTCAGTTTCAAATTGTCCTAAATTGATTCAGCTCTGCAGTAACCCAGCTCTGCAGTAACCCGGCCCTGCCTTTCTCTAGCCCCTGTGGCTCATTCTTAGGCACAGCTGGCCAGCTGCAAGGCTTTTACCAGGAGAGCTTGTCTTCGCTCACACTGCTACAGCCTCCCTCCAGATTATCTACTTTTTTGCCTCATCAGTGACAAATGAAGGAACGTCCCACAGATAAATCAAATCCAACAAAGGCTGGTTCTCCTTATGGAAAGGCTGTTCTCTAAATACCTGCTGACACTTTCAGAAACGAAATTCCTTTTCAAATGGGAAAAAAACAGACGTAACTCGATGCTTTAAGCAACTTCTCCAAAGATCTGAATGTTGAATCAGAAAGTGATAAGACACATCAGGGAAGTTCTAATCAGTTGAAACACTGCACAACCCCTTCTGAACAACCTTCAAGGAGAGAAAATAAAATGTGTTAGTTTTGTCTGAAAACAAAGCAAATTTTTTTTTCTTTTCAGTCCTTTTGACTGCAATAACAAACCTCCAAAGGATTCTTCCAAGATCGTCCTTGGGCAAAATCCACAAGCCAACGTATTCAGAGCTACTGCACAAGAGAACGGGAACAGAAAAGATATCTGCAGGTGTCTTCCAGAAGTCAAATTCAAACTTTGATTTGGGGCAGGTGCATTTACATGTCAGGAACAATTTCTACTTCTATACATAAGATTAGCAGCAAGGAAAGCCTTAGAAGTACAGATAAAAAAAAAAGCCCAGCTTTGAGATGTCAGGGTCACTCAGACTCTGCTGGAGTGCAAAGCTTTCATCTTACAATAGGGATGGCCACAAATGGAAGAGAGTACCAAAATCTGCTCTCAGCCACTGTAAGGCTTGCTCAATTCCTTTCGCATTTCAGTGTAAAAGCAAAGTTTGGAGCAGTGACCTTCAGCCTTCTTTTCCAGCCACGCGCCATGTCCCCACATGAAGGGGGCTCCATGGAGTGCTGTTAGCACCGCGGGAAGCAGAGCTCCCAGAGGCTCCCTCAGGTTTCACCACCTTCCCTTCCCTCCCGCTGCCCTCTACTTGTGCTTGAAAAGGAAGGACACTAACAGCTAGGATATTTCTGATTAAAGGCTTAAATGCCTTCAAACGCCTGTTAGCTTTGTGTCTTCATGATTTTTAAAGCATTGCATGAAGGGTTAAAATGCACAGACCTACTAATAATTGGAGCTATGTGACTGAATTTCTGTGCTTGTTCCTAAGCAGTAATTTTTTTTCTGACTGACAAGGTCTTTCTCTCTCTGAGTAGCAGGGTCACAGGAGCCATCAGTCAATTACCCTTTCCCAGTCCAATGACTGCCTTCTCACCTCGCTGACTGAGAGGACTTAACGCTGTTATTCACACTTCCACAAGTGTAAAGCTCTTCATGGTCTTTACGAATAAGATATTCTTCAGATAAAAGCCGGGATCCTCGTGATGTACTGCTTTCTTTTCGGCACGCTTGCTCTGCTCTATCACAGCACAGGTGGACTTACAAAGTCACCAGATGCCCATTTATTCTTATTTCTTCCTCAGCCTCTTTCCTTTCCCTCTTCTGCAGTGGCCTCATCGACTTGAATAACGGAGAGAAGGAAAAAAGCACTCAGCAGGATATGCATGCCTGGCTCCGTTCCCTCTGCTGGAATTACACTAAGGATGTATTTAGGCACGAACGCTTTTCCTTAGTTGTACAGTAAGCAGAGATGCTAAGCAAAACTGGTCCAAGGGTATTCAGTGTACAAGCCACAACTCACCACAGTAGCGCTGTACATCGTTAGGTTACGTCTATAAAGAGTGGAAATAGAAATAAAACAGATGCATGAAGCCAGAGCCCTTAACCAAAGGGTCAGATAGGGGTAAGAGCTATGAGTATCAGGTAATGAATTATAGTTTTTATTCTGACACTGTTCACTTTCAGTAGTCCTATCTTCAAAGCTTGATCACCAGGTCAGCTAATAAAATCCTCACTCCCGGTCAGGCTTCCTGTACAGTGGAGGACAATGGAGAGAGTGGAAATAATTAGTTAATTACAGACAACTTGATGGTGGAAAGAGTTTCAGGTTTAGCTGTGGCTACAAGTATATCACTGGCAGATCCAAATTGCTCACAGAAGCTTGACAGTTCTCCTAAGTGCCATGAAAGGAAAATGTCCGTGACTTCTTCATTTGAGAAGGAAACTCTTGCTTTGCACAATCACCTTCCTCTTTGTTGCTTGCACATTGTCCTGGCATGGCTGGTCAGAGAGGTATCCAATATTTTAAACTGCTCTATACACATGGCTTCAGTGATGCGGAATGGCTATCTCATTTACATGAAGGTCAAAGTAGAGGTGTGCAAAGTGCTGCAAATACAGAGCCGACTGGGCTCTCTCTTTTCTTTGAAAGGCAAGACGCCAGACGGAAGCAATGTTGAGCACTCAATTGCCTTATGTGGAACCAACAATTTCTTCTGCAAGAATTGACTAAGTTCAAACTCAGTTCCAAGTCTATTGCCATCAGAAGAATTACCCCAACTCTGATTTTGACTCTATTCACAGAATAACTGGAGTAACCAGTTGATATCTCAGCTTTATAGAACAGTTATTATGTCCAAACTTTACATTCAGATTGCCTGTGAGAGGCCTAAGAAGTAAAATAGCCAGTCATGAAAGATGTGATATGCCAAAGTGTACAGAAAACAGAGAACATTTACACACACTCATTAAGACAGTCCTTGGCCAAATTTTGCTGTGAAGGTGTATTTGACAGAACTCTCAGATTCTGTTCTCCACCAAAATGAAGACAACATATTCCGTACCGTTCCTGACCACGCAGGAGATACAGTTAAAAAGTAGGTAGTAAAAACCTGTTAACCATAGTTTGTTCCTGTGGAGAGGTTGAGGATTGTGACCACAACTAACTCTCAGGCTGAAACCAACAGATGATATAGAGACAGTGAGCAGACTAGAACTGGAGAATTTTAACGTTTGAGGGTACTCTGAAACCAAATAAATGTGCTGCATGACTGTCAGGAGCTGTGAAGAGAAGGGCCTTGCCACTTCACAGGCATACAGCATCTGTATCATGAAGGCAGTAACTGCAGAATGGTAACATTTACTACCTAGAAGGCTATGAACCTTCACTGCAAGTAATTTCCTAACCGTGTTTCACGGATCTCATTTTCAAAGCTTTTATTTTTACGGGTCATCATAATCCAGTTCCTTTTCTTCTCTCCATAAAGGAATGTGTGTGTGTAAAGATGCTACTGGGTCTTTGGTGAGTCCCAAACAGTGCTAGACACTCTGCCAAGAGCACGTCACATTGCCCTTTGAAACAGAGACACAAAGGCAGAGAAAGATCAGGGAAGAGCTAAAGCAAATATGCTAAGTGCTGGGTGTACAAAGTGATAAGCTCTCTGCCCCTGACCCGGGAAAGTACTCGATGTCTCTAGGTAACCAAACCCCAGCATGTGGTGTGTCGTGTAGACCATGGCCAGGCTGGTGAATGCCTTATTGGTCACATTACTATTAAACATATTGCATTTCCACCCTTGACTATCAGTCTTCTCCCCAGCACCACCGCAGAATGAATGAAGACGGAGGGTTCTTGTTCCAGCTACAGAGGCTAGTGAGAATATCACTAATCAAAGCCACAAAGACACTTCTACTTCCTGCCCAGTATTAGTCGGCCTGCAGATAATCGTATCAGTGAGGCGTGACTTTCTCCACGCCAGTGAGAAGCTCATCCTTAAGCAGAAGTAGATTAGCAGGGAACTTTGCTACTCCTCCTCTTGTAAGCCTTGAGAGTTTATGCACATAGCAGGTGACCTATTCCTCCTCACAGGCATGCAAATGCCAGACATCAAAGAACACTTTTAACTGAATTCTCAGGATAATTAATTTTCACCAGAAAGTGTTTTAACCTTTTAATCCATCTAAGCTAATAGATAGTAATGGCCTTCATTATTGCAACACCAGAACAGCTCCCCATTTTAACGTTTGAAGGCCTGTCACCACTTTTTGAGGTAAGGAAGTACTAACTACCCTCTTGTGGAGAGGTGAAGCGCCAAGCAAATGCCAACTAAATAAACTTTCCAGTATTATAGACGAAACTGTGCCTGATAAGGCCACCATTCCTGGTGGACACCTTTCTCTCCCTGGAGAATGGTTTCACGTGTCCAAGGGATTTCACATGTCCAAGGTCCCACCATTCATACTAGCTGTAACGCCAGCACGTGTCCCTGACACCAGCAGCACCTGTGGAAGGGCAGCCTTTCTCCCAGTTCTGCAGGCAGCACTACAGATTCATTCTGCTCAGCCGAGTTCTCTGCACAGGGACTGAAATGTGCTCTCAAAACAGACACTTCCTTTCACAGAAATAAATTCTAGAAGTTTAAAACTGCTATTTCCCACAAAACATTGCCTACCTTTTCACGACTTACGCAGGAAAGACACTCACTCCAGCTCCAGGGAGCTGAGAAAAGCCAGAAAGGACCATTAACCCCTCAGAGAGATGCCCCAGTCCATACAGTGCTAAGTGTTAATAGCAGTCTGGCAGCATCCTCACAGCTCCAAATGGGCCTGAACCAAAACTCCGGATCTGAAAATCCCAAATTCCCTTTGCCTGATGCGTCAGTGTCTGGAATGCAAAACAGGATTCAGATCCAAGTTTACAAGTTTGATAGTTAATATAATGAGGCAAACCAGTGCTTCCAACCTGAGCCACCGGACAGAGCTCTCCACTGAGCTGGGCAGCTCAGGTACCGCACGGATGCTGCAGGCAGTCACCAACCCCCTTTGTCAGGAGGAGGCAGAAAAAGTTTCACGATCCAAGGTGGCACTCAGCAGTAATCTGTTCTCTACGTCTTTTACTTTCAAGAGCAGAAAAATTCACTAGAGTAATTCAGAATTAGAAGTTGTAAAGGGTCAAATGAAAACAGCCCACTCAGTATCACACCTCTAATTTCTTTAGTGAATCACAATGCGTAAGGGGATTTCTGTTGTCTTCCAAGCCTGACAGCAGAGATTGGATTTATGCAAATTATAAGGTTAAAATAATTAAAGATAGGTCAAAGGTATAAATCAAACAACCAAAGCTGACATGTCTAAAATTCTGCCTGCTAAACAATCAAGGTGTTTAAAGTCAAAACATTTATTGGTGCTTATTTATACAGAGCAAAATTTAAGGAAGGATTTTCTAAACTACCCAGTTGTTGAAATCATTTTTGGGTCTGTTCGTTTTACAGGCCTCACAAGGGAAGACAAAGCCCGGCTCTCGTCTGTATTCCTGCAGCACAATTTCAGTGCATGGAGTTACAGGTGAAAACTTCTGTCCCCCTTCCCCACAAACACAGCAAGCAGAAATTATCTGAGAACAAAATGCTGCACCAAGAGTGAAGCTGAAAAAAAAAAATCCTCAAAAACCCCAGAAGTATATGTGAACCACTTGTGCATACGCTGCGTGGCTTGCATTTTGTGACACTGCCGCGGCTCAAATGCTGTGTTTGCAGCCTGCAGCTCGTGAAACAACAGTAGGAGTCAAGCTCTGCTCTCTCACTCTGGTGCACGTCTACAGAGACTGCGCTGAAACCCACGCAAGAAATGGATTACCCCGGCTCTGCCAACAGCACATCTCAGCCGGAATCCAGCAGCCCCAGCGCGATGGGGAGGGTGGTGAAGACAAAGTCCCAGTGTAAGCAGGTGAGTAAATAATCACAACCTTATCTTATAAAAAGGACAAGTGGTGTTTGCCTTCTGTGGAAAAGTCACCATTTCCTGGAAGAAAAAAAAAAAATCATCCTCAAAACTAAAACACTTTTGTCCGAAGTGCCCTTCATCGGAGTGCCCCACCCGGGAGCGATTCCGCACGGCTGGATCAGTCCTGCCCCACACCAGGGGTGTCGAAGGAAGGGCAGAAGGGGAACACCCAAAGAGCTAGTTTAGGGGAAAGCGAAGCGAGTACAGCGTCCACGCAACTTCACAGCACAAGATGAAATTTTTCAGGTTTGGACTCAGACATTTCATGAAAGAAATAAGCTATTTTGTGGGTAGCTGTAGTGAAAAATCATTTGCCGCAGAGTAAACTTGGTGATGACTTGCCTACCTCTGGGTCCCTTGGTGTTTTCATAATCGTTTGATCAATGTCCTGTGAATAGATAGAGTGGGTGTAAGAACAGACACACATTTCAGCCGTGCCATTGTGTTATCTGAAATTATATGCGTCGTGGGCAATATGAAATAATTAATATCCCTCTCAGTTAGTTTCTCTTGGTTAGAATCTCTACTCAGAGTAGAGATTCATATAAAATTAAATATTACATGGCAGAAAACAGATCCCTGCCTGTTTCATGGTGAGATAAATTACCACATATAACTGTACATTGACTAGCTAACACACTAAATACGTAAACAGATAAATGCGTCTTTTAGTACTCAGAAGTTTTTGTCCCTCCACTTATCAAGTGAAGAAGGGAGGGGAAATAGAGCCTTTTATGACTTTTTTTTTTTACCTACTTTATGCTTGAAATATCAATGACTGTTAAGGGCCTGCATTTCCTAGCAAAACACTGAAAGTGGCACTCACCAGGTTTGCTCTCTTCCTTCTCACAGTGTGGCAGAATAATTTTACTCATACCTGAACCATTTTGTTTCTTCAGTTCTGTTTCTTTTTTTACCCCACATTCATCTCTGTCCTCTCCTTCTATTTAAAAAGTCATTTATTTGGCTTCATAGTTCATTAAAATGATCCTGCTTCAAAACCTCTCTAAAATCACATATTACACGTATTTATTGCTCCTTATATCAAATTATTTTAAGGCAGTTTTCAAGCAACCTCCAGTTTCCACCCTCAGATGACTTTACCTATGACTAAAGTCCTTTTAACTCAAAATAACACTCAGAGCAATTTAGGGAAATTGCACAAAAATTCTAGCAAATACTCTGTATCACTGAGGGTGTGCTCGTGCTGGAGCAGTGTGAAGGTGCTCTGGGTTTATCACAAATACCCTCTTCTTTCACCTCTTGACACTGTAAGGATTTGGTTAGAATTGAGCCGGGCAAACAGTTCACATTGAATTATTCACTTGATCAATGTAATCTCTTCTTGTTCAAATTATTTGTGAACAATTTACAATTTTCACATTAATTACTCAAAAATATTTGGTAAATTATTTCATTATCTGCTCATGTGCATAAGCCAACAACTCTGAGTCTTTCGAGGCCATTGTTTTATAATTATAGCCATTATTCTAAGGCAGTAAAGGTCCACTTAAAAGAAAATATTTCAGAAATACACAAATTAACTCAATTCAGAGATTCTTAATTTATAGTTAGTATAAAAATTAAGTATTTAATTTACACATATTGAATTAATATCATTAATTGTATCCTGAAAAAATTACATACATAATTGATGAGGTAGAGGCAAACATGTTTATAAGAACTATTTTTCCTTTTTCCAGCTGAAGGAAAGCAGTTGAGAAGAAATATCGTATAAGATACTTTGGGGATGCTATTCTTAAAATATTAAAGGTACTTTATTTACTACAGCAACATCCTTAGCAGCACTATAATAAAAGCTCTGTCTGTATTTCCGTTTTCTTCACTAACTTCAAAAATTTTATGTATAGCACTCATAAAAATGTACTGTGGTTTAAAATTTAACTTGGAAATGAAACATAAGGGAGAGGAAAAATTTTTTTTTTTTTTACTATTTAGGAACTGCAAACAGTTTTCTTTAGAAAATATTTACAGACGTATAGAGACAGCTTGCACCTCCCTCCTGGAGAGAAAGGCCACTTTTGTTTCCATGTTTCCTTCAATCAGCAGTTGCTCACTGATCTCCAAAGCCTAAGCTTTTAAACACATGACTCCAAAGGCCTGAGACAGATCCCTCCAAAATATGTTTACTTGTTTTTC
>NW_010388873.1:19887-20645 GCF_000710305.1 Buceros rhinoceros silvestris | reverse complement strand
TTTTTTTTTTTTAAAAAAAAAAAAAGGAGAGATTTGAGTCCTTGAAGACTTTCAGAACTTGACAGGACAAAACCCTGAGCAATCCTTGATCTGATGTTAGTCCTGCCTGGGGGGGAGGCTGGACCAAACGACCCTTAAAGGTCCCTTCCTAACTATGTTTTTCTAAGATGCTGCGAGCTCACAAACACCACGGGAAGGAGTTGCCTTTGGAAAGGGTTGTAGCTTTGATTCCAAATTTAAGCTATTAATTTTTTATTTTGATTTTTTTTTTAATGATTCAAAATAACTTGTCTTTTCAATTCACAAAAAGAGCAGATTATATTCCAATCAGATATTCATTGGAATACACAGGGTCACTTCCAAACACCATTTTTCCTGCATTTTCCTAGTGTTAGCAATTGGTAGGTAATTTACTCATTATTGTATGACTGAGTATCAGTAGTCCTGTGACATTTTTTTTAAATGGGGTTAGCCAGCTTCTCTTTAATGAGAGAACCTAGCTGCCATTTTTCTTTTGTAAAAGTGCAGTTTTGGTGACAAGATTTCCGGTGCTCCCATAATAAACTGCTAATAACGACTCTGTTGGTTTTTCTTAACTTACTTAAATGGGCTGTAGACTACCAGTTTACACAAGAACTAAAAGCTTTGAGTAGTTTGATTGAAAGAATTAATAACTGTTATTTCCTGAATGGAGACATTTGGGTTGAATGATTGTAAAATATTTCCCTTTCCCGAGGCACCTAAAATCCAAAGATTCT
>NW_010388873.1:19307-19684 GCF_000710305.1 Buceros rhinoceros silvestris | reverse complement strand
GAAGGGTGAGAAGTGAGGTTAAGAGAGACTCAATATACGCCAATGAGAGACTGCACGACATTTCGAACCTCTATTCTTCTGCTCTAGCCACTAGAATTATTCCCCCACTGAAGTTCAACACCTGCACTGCTATGATAAACCTTTGGAGCTCCTGTAGTCCATCAAGTTAATGACATGCGTTTTAGACAGTCCTTTTAACTAAGCCACCAGCGCTATCAAGGAGCAGTTAGTCTACAGATGCAACAATTCAGGCAGCTTTATAAGGTCCCTAAATGTATATTTACGTGATAAATGGTAGTAAGACTCGTCACACACCCGAGAAAGCAGCAGCACACCAGCCGTTCCTAAGGCTTAGTGCAACTCCACTGTGTTCAGCA